>NC_135174.1:1868032-1905532 GCF_041146795.1 Maylandia zebra | reverse complement strand
GTCTTTTTTTTTTTTTTACTAAACAAACAACAGCAACAACAAATGTGATCACTCTGTGACCTGCAGTCAACCTATGTCCTGCTAACTTGTATTTATTGGCCATTAAAGGCCAATAGTTCACACTGAGGCTGACACCTCTGATGTATAGGCAAATTGATCACACCATCCAAACCTTCCACAGTACACACACCTATTGCCCACTCCTGGCACAAAAGACAGGGATGGATGTGCGGGGAGATGGATGGATCTATGAAAGCTACAACCAGATTGGCAGTCGAGAGAATATCAGCATCAGTGACATGCTGAAGCACAGTAAATAACTCATGTAAATTCCATACATGATGGTAAATATGTGGGAATTTGTGTGTGTCCTTTTAACTGTGTGTGTCAGGGTGTGTGTGTGTGAGCTTTAAGTGGTGAGCCATTAGGCAGGAGTCAGGCCGTCTAGTTACTTCTATTGTTCTCTTCTTCCTGGTGACCTGGTGTGAGTGATGTAACAGCTCCTTCTTTTTATGTGCACAAGGGACAGGAAGGGTTTTTCTCTCATCTTCACTCCTCTCAGGACAGCGCTGACCTCTGTTCTGTTTGTGCACCATGTACGATCCTCCTGTGCCGTTTTACTGATTCATTCCCACCAAAACTCCTCGTCACAATGTCAAGGTCCCTTCAACTGTGCCACCACTGACTCATAAAAGACATGAAATATACAGTATGTAGTGTTTTTCACTGTTACTGTGTTTCACTGTTACCGTGTTTCACTGTTACTGTGTTTCACTGTTACTGTGTTTCATTGTTACTCTGTTTCACTGTTACTGTGTTTCACTGTTACTGTGTTTCATTGTTACTCTGTTTCATTGTTACTCTGTTTCATTGTTACTGTGTTTCACTGTTACTGTGTTTCACTGTTACTGTGTTTCATTGTTACTCTGTTTCATTGTTACTCTGTTTCATTGTTACTGTGTTTCACTGTTACTGTGTTTCATTGTTACTGTGTTTCACTGTTACTGTGTTTCATTGTTACTCTGTTTCATTGTTACTCTTTTTCACTGTTACTGTGTTTCACTGTTACCGTGTTTCACTGTTACCGTGTTTCACTGTTACTCTGTTTCATTGTTACTCTGTTTCATTGTTACTGTGTTTCACTGTTACTGTGTTCCACTGTTACTGTGTTTCACTGTTACTCTGTTTCATTGTTACTCTGTTTCATTGTTACTGTGTTTCACTGTTACTGTGTTTCACTGATACTCTGTCTCATTGTTACCGTGTTTCATTGTTACTCTTTTTCACTGTTACTCTGTTTCACTGTTACCGTGTTTCACTGTTACCGTGTTTCACTGTTACTGTGTTTCACAGTTACTCTGTTTCATTGTTACTCTGTTTCACTGTTACTGTGTTTCACTGTTACTGTGTTTCATTGTTACTCTGTTTCACTGTTACCGTGTTTCATTGTTACTGTGTTTCATTGTTACTCTGTTTCACTGTTACTGTGTTTCACTGTTACTGTGTTTCATTGTTACTCTGTTTCATTGTTACTCTGTTTCATTGTTACTGTGTTTCACTGTTACTGTGTTTCATTGTTACTCTGTTTCATTGTTACTCTGTTTCATTGTTACTGTGTTTCACTGTTACTGTGTTTCATTGTTACTCTGTTTCATTGTTACTCTTTTTCACTGTTACTGTGTTTCACTGTTACCGTGTTTCACTGTTACCGTGTTTCACTGTTACTCTGTTTCATTGTTACTCTTTTTCACTGTTACTGTGTTTCACTGTTACCGTGTTTCACTGTTACCGTGTTTCACTGTTACTCTGTTTCATTGTTACTCTGTTTCATTGTTACTGTGTTTCACTGTTACTGTGTTTCACTGATACTCTGTCTCATTGTTACCGTGTTTCATTGTTACTCTTTTTCACTGTTACTCTGTTTCACTGTTACCGTGTTTCACTGTTACCGTGTTTCACTGTTACTGTGTTTCATTGTTACTCTGTTTCATTGTTACTGTGTTTCACTGTTACTGTGTTTCACTGATACTCTGTCTCATTGTTACCGTGTTTCATTGTTACTCTTTTTCACTGTTACTCTGTTTCACTGTTACCGTGTTTCACTGTTACCGTGTTTCACTGTTACTCTGTTTCATTGTTACTCTGTTTCATTGTTACTGTGTTTCACTGTTACTGTGTTTCACTGATACTCTGTCTCATTGTTACCGTGTTTCATTGTTACTCTTTTTCACTGTTACTCTGTTTCACTGTTACCGTGTTTCACTCTTACTGTGTTTCATTGTTACTCTGTTTCATTGTTACTGTGTTTCACTGTTACTGTGTTTCACTGATACTCTGTTTCATTGTTACCGTGTTTCATTGTTACTCTTTTTCACTGTTACTGTGTTTCACTGTTACCGTGTTTCACTGTTACCGTGTTTCACTGTTACTGTGTTTCACTGTTACCGTGTTTCATTGTTACTGTGTTTCACTGTTACTGTGTTTCACTGATACTCTGTTTCACTGTTACCGTGTTTCACTGTTACCGTGTTTCACTGTTACTGTGTTTCACTGTTACTGTGTTTCATTGATACTCTGTTTCGTTGTTACTGTGTTTCACTGTTACTGTGTTTCACTGCTACTGTGTTTCGTTGTTACTCTATTTCGTTGTTACTCTGTTTCATTGATACTCTGTTTCACTGTTACTGTGTTTCACTGTTACCGTGTTTCACTGTTACTCTGTTTCACTGTTACCGTGTTTCACTGCTACTGTGTTTCACTGTTACTGTGTTTCACTGTTACTGTGTTTCACTGCTACTGTGTTTCACTGCTACTGTGTTTCACTGTTACTCTGTTTCGTTGTTACTGTGTTTCACTGTTACTGTGTTTCACTGCTACTGTGTTTCGTTGTTACTGTGTTTCATTGTTACTCTGTTTCGTTGTTACTGTGTTTCACTGTTACTGTGTTTCACTGCTACTGTGTTTCGTTGTTACTCTGTTTCGTTGTTACTCTGTTTCATTGTTACTCTGTTTCACTGTTACTCTGTTTCACTGTTACTGTGTTTCACTGCTACTGTGTTTCATTGTTACTCTATTTCGTTGTTACTGTTTCACTGTTACTGTGTTTCACTGCTACTGTGTTTCGTTGTTACTCTGTTTCACTGTTACTCTGTTTCACTTTTACTGTGTTTCATTGTTACTGTGTTTCGTTGTTACTCTGTTTCGTTGTTACTCTGTTTCGTTGTTACTGTTTCGTTGTTACTGTGTTTCACTGTTACTGTGTTTCATTGTTACTGTGTTTCATTGTTCTTGTAAAAGTGGCAATAACGATATATTTTATTCTACTCAGTATGCAAACATTTGAAACACCAGTCTAATGTTACAAAATAATAATAAAAAATGTTTTGGGTAAAAGAATGAAATTTAAGGTATTTATATTGTCAAATGCCAAAACAGGCCAAATGTGATGCGAGGTCTGTAAAGGTTAACTCTGTTAGACGAAATAAGGTGTTTTTAAAAAAATAAAACTAATATCACAGTTCAAGCAGGTGTAAAAGAAATGTCTTGCGTGTCTTGCTTGTTTTAGTTCCTGCATCTCTTTTATTCCTGATCACCTTCTAGGACCTTTTTTCCTGTCTTTGTTTCAACATCTTGTATCTCCAAACACTTCTTCCCCTTCACTTTAGTTTAATTTATTTGCATTTCGCAGCTCCAACACTGTCCTATCTTTTGTTGTTGTTGTGTATTAACAGCCTAAACCTGTGCCTGATCTTTTTATGTGTTTTTGGCAACAAAAACACACACAGTCGGGCGTGCTGCTACTCTGAGGTTAGAAGAAGGTGAGCAGGGTTCACGTGCAGGCCAAATGACAGTATGAGCTGGAGGGAGCTGAGGAGGAGGGAGGGGAGGACTGGTGTCGGCTAAAAGACTCATTTTGGTTCCTGCCTTGGATATTTGGCTGCATCTTCTTTGTACCATTAGTTTCATATATGTGAAAATAATAATATACTACATTATTTTTACACACATTTTTACACACATAAACACCAAACAACACATGCTCCATTTTGTTGTAGAATGATTCACTGGGCTGTTGTGTAGATATGAGTATGAATATGAATGTGGTTATGAAGTATCCTTATCAGGCGTTTACAAGCAAAGAATGATTTACCAGTGTGGCGTTCATATTTTACAGTGAATATTGGGATAATGAGTGCCACACACAAAACATGACTACGTGCTAAACTTTTTTTAGGCAAGGATTCAAGGATTCAAATTGTTTATTATTATTTATTCATGTGTCACAAGAGAAAATGCATTTCTCTGTGCAATGAAGTTCTTTCTTTGCTGTCCACCCACAGATCCCAATGAATATATATAAATGCAATCCAGTTCAGCACTAATTAAGTAATATTATCATATATTAATTATAAGCATATTATTATGAACATAAGCAGCTTCCTCTGCTGCACTGTGTGCACAAGTAGATTGCAGCAGCTCGTCCACACTGATGTGAGCCTGCTGAGGGATTTCAGGCATGACCAACTTGAAGGTCTGACTTGTCTGGGCAACTAAAGCTACATGCATCACATACTGACGTGGATTATCAGTGTTGTCACTAATCTAAGCTGGTCACCGAAGATTAGACTCACTGATTGTGGTTAGAACCTCTCTTTCTGCTCTTGATATGTGGCTGAATTTGCAGAAACATTTTTGCAAAACATTTTGTTACAATGACCTCTGACCTGTTGGATGTACTGTAAAACATGAGTCATTTTGTCAAAAATTCTTACTTCATATTTGAGTCCATGTGAATGTTATTTCCTTTTCAGAGGCCTGTATTTCAGACCAGAGACTCCACCTGAGACTAAGAGCAAAAGGTTAAAGAAACAAAGCTCAAGCCCACCAAACCAACCATGTCATACAGCTCTGTTACTTTCAGATAAGAAGAAAATGTTCTATAAAGCTTGAGACGCTCGCCTTTCATTGCTGAGCCTCTTAGTCTTATTCTGGCATCTGGCTTTCTTGCTGCAGCTCGTCCTGTCAAACCTGCAGCTCGAAGTCTTCTCTTCACAGTAGAAACTGAGACTTTCTCACTACAACCACTATTAAGCTGTGCTTGAAGCTGTTGTCCTGTGAGCTGCCTATCACACAAGCTGTTAACTCTCAGAAACTTGTCCTCTGATTCAGTCTTTGGGTCTGCAGACCTCTTCCTGTCACAGTTTGTTTCTCAGTGCGTTTGATGGTGAAGGAAACTGTACTCACTGACACTTTGATTTCCTTTGCAGTTTCTCTGTAGGACAGACCCACATTTATAAGTGTTATGATGGTCTCTCTCTCTTCCACTGTTAATGGTCTGTTTCTCACCATTTTTGTAGCAACACACTGCTTTCTGCAGTTGCTCATAAAGTCATATTGTTCTGTTGCAGAGCACTAGCTCTGTTGCTTGTAGTAGTTTAATGGTGCAAAAATGGGTTATGAAAAACTTCATTTTTTGTTTTCCATTTAATTTAAGGCACTTTATATTGTAAACACAATAATACAGAGAAAACCCCAACAACCAAATGACCCTCTGTGAGAACCCAACACGACACTCCACACAGTTTATGTTCATGATGTGAGTTTTCTTTTATTTACAATGTGCTTCACACACAGGCAGACTATTTTAGCCACATGTACCTAGATCCAGTCTCTTCGACTCCACGCACCACTGCACTCCAGGTCCACAAAGTTACAGTTACTGAGGTAGGGGAGGCATGATCACACAGTCAGGTCTTTGGTCTGATCCCTGGCAGTGCTTGTACGAATGAGGCATGTTGTATAAAGTGCTCTGAGTGTTCGGGCAAAGTAGAAAAGCACTGTATAAGAATCAGTACATTTACCAGCTAATCTGACCTTCTCATGTGCTAATCTGCTCACTCCCAATGAAATCTAAACATCTTCTCTGTCTTTTTTACTGTTGCTTGTTTACCTCCAGCCCATACGCAGCACAGATGTTTCTGTACACTGTGCCGGCCACTTGGTTATGGCGTTCCATGTATGCCCTGCTGCAAGCATCTTGCACCCTGCTGTTATGTGCTGGATTGTCTCATCTTTACACAGCCTGGGGTCTTGCCTGGATATATAGTTATAGATACATATGGAAAAAGTGTGAATCCAGACTCCTTAATTTCTTTGTTTGTGTGATTCTGAATAATATTACAATATTGTTTTCCTGCACTGGAGTAACTGTAAAGTGAATTTTCAGCTTACGAGAGCTGTTTTAAATTTTTACGCGTGATGTCAAATTAATCACCAGACATGAAGCCCCATGAAAATACAAACATGATCATATAAAGTACGATGTGAATGAATATACCTGCCTTTGTATATTTTACACAGAGAGAGTAGAAGATGGTAGTTAATTCCATCCCATAGTGCAGGCCCCAAACATGAACTGAATGTCTTTAAGGTGAATCCAAAGGACCGTGTGAAGATGTTACACTTTGGCTTCAGCCTGAATGAATGGTGAGGAGATGATGAGACGGAGCAGGTGAGGTGAGGTCAGGGGGTCACATCCCTGAACTTTACAAGGATTCCCTACTTCCATGAGTCCAGGAGCAATCTGACATGTAAAAGACAAAGGGAAGTAAAAGGCACAAATGGCGCTCGTTCCCCAGTGCCGTTAACGTCTCCCCAACAACATTAACATCCAAATACCACACCCTGCCTCATAAACGATGAAAGGCTCCCTGATGTCTACACTCAAAGGAGACACACACGGGACCCTCCCTGTCAGCAGCCAATCCCAGTTTAACTTTCTCATATCCTGAATCTTTCCATGCCACATTACTCCAACACACCCCATGCATAGAGCGCATCCACCTGCTCGCATAAACACTTTAGATGATCTAATTATCCAAGTAGGAGGTCGTAGGAAGGATCTAACAGGTCTATGTCACATTTCAGAGACCATCAGTCCTTTGATGAGGAAGAAAGGCTGCGGTCTGTGAACTCTGCAATAGAACCGTTGCATCAGTCTGCCAGGAAGAATCTCCCATCCCCACATATCTGCAGTCGTAACACAGCCACAGTGACGAGGTCTCAGCCTCAGGGCTCACAGGTCTACTGTAGAAGGACCTTTGCTTTAGACACACCGTCACATCCCAGCGCTGCAGCAAACGTAGCATCTAAGAAACAGATGATAAAAGTGTCAAGCACCAAACAACAGCAACACCTGCAAACGATAACAAACTATAGAGTATAGTCTATACACAGATATGTGACTGCGCTGTCTTACCCAACTTAAATCCTTTCTTTTAGTTTTGATAAGAATTATTTGAAACTGTAAACTTTATTGTATCTCAGCATAATACACAACTGCTGCACATGAAGGTGCACAGGCTGCCTCCTGGGTCAACCATCGTCAGCCTCGTCTCCACTTTCTGTTGTGAGTTTCGGGTGCAGGAGAAAGCTTGCTCCAGGATCTCTGACAGAGATCTTTGAACTTGGCCCAGTGTGTTTCAGGGCAACAGGCAGCCACGGAAATCTGCACACCGCAATCTATATAACACAGTGACAAGGCGAGGCTGTCCCCATCACAGACCAAGACACTTCCACTCAGTCCACTGACAGTGTGGAGTGAGCAGGACATGCTGTAAATGTGTTACAAACCACGTCAGGAACATTAAAGTATCAGAGAACAGGTGAAAATGTTTTTTATGTAGAGTTACTGTAGTTTACTGTAGTTTTGAATTAAATGAATAAAGTAAAAATCAAAATACATGAAAATAAATGGTTTTCTTTTTTTGTATGATAATTGACATTGTGAATTATGATTACTTCCACTACACCTGTGTGGTGTTTGTTCTCCCCGTTGTCTGTTCCCTCGAGTACTCTGGCTTCCTCCCACAGTCCACAGTTGCTGGTTTTAATGGTCTGTTCTTGTGTCAGCTGGGCCCTGCGACCCTGTGCTGGATAACCAGAAGAAACCCGATGGATGCTGAAAGTGCATTGAATCAATCAAACTGTCTAATGTGTCGCTGACTTCAGTTTGCACAAAAGATGTTCAGTGTTTCATTCACATGATGAGCAGTAAGTGTTATAGTACAGTATTTGTTTTGCTGTTGGTGAATTGGATGGCTGGGATAGCCTTTATGGATCTACTTTATCCCAAACTGTGAAGGCCCTCTGGTCCCACTGGACAACACCGATGAGACAAGGCTTCATGTTTATGCTCAGTATCCAGAAACTGAAGACTTTTATTTCTTTTAGTGCGTGGCTTCACAAAAGAAAGAAAGAAATATAGGCAGCTTTAACATTTTGATATACGTTTGCTTAATAATTAAATGTAAAAATATTTAGTAACTTTTCCACTCATGTCTCCCATGGCAGTGATCTATTAACAATAATAATTACAACTTTAAGTATTTGTATTTCAATACAAAAGAATGTATAATCAAAACAACAAATAAGAGGATACATTTATAACAAGTAATCAAAGTAACTTTACAACATAAGTGGAGTATTTACCTTTTTGTATTTTTCTCTTGCAGCGTATTAAAAACATCTGTTGATACTGGAGACACTTCCTTTGTATCACTGTTACACGTCTTTATTCTGATTCCTCCTGAAGCTGCTTCAGATACTCTTTGCTTTGCTGGAGGAACCAAGAAGATTTTCACAGACGACTGAATCATTATCATCAGTGTGACCACAGACTGAAACACGTGCTCATGTATCCTCTCTGTCTGCACTTCATTACGTAGGAGAAACAGAGCTGTTCTACTTGTGTATAAATGTTGACGCCACAGGCAGCTCCCAGCTCAACTCTCTGACGTGGATTCGTCAACAGTCTCACAGATTTTGAATAATCACACCGAGCCACTAACAGCCATGTTAAAGACACCATTAACATTTGTTACTGGGCACTCATACCACTCCACAGCAGGGACTGGGGGCTGTGAGACGCTATGTAAATGCAGGTCGACAAACAAAGTGCTCCCGTTCTTACAATGACTTTTCCACTACAGCCTGACTCTCGGTGACCTTGGTCATCAGACCAAATGGCTGAGACAAGAAGAATATCCTAAACAGATCTGATTAAGCACATCCAATAGCACTTGAGAGTGATTTGCACTGGATAAGGTCGTTTAGACAGGCACACTGGCCCCACGTGAGTCCTAATACATTACAAATATATCACTTTTCTTTAGGTGGATGACTAACCTAAGAGTAAATAACTGTCTGGGTCTCATGTTGTTCATACGTTTCATACATGAACACAGAAGGAGATCATTTTAATAGATGTGAACGCAGAGAGAGGACGACACCTACAGTCATTCGTTTTGTGTCACTCAATGCTTCCCTCGCTGTTTCAATCCTAAGCTGCTTCTGCTCAGCTAAAGCGATGTTTGGGACTTTCAGCCAATCAGTCAATTAAAACCGATGATTTATTTATTAGTCAAGATTTAAAAATCTTACTTGGTTTTCATATGTATCTATTTTCAGTCATCTCAGCTTTAGTAGCAGGAAGTTATGATTGTAGGGTCCACCTTACAACATAAAGCACCCCGAGGAGACTGTTGTTGTCATTGGGCGCTGTGCAAATAAAACTGAATTGAACTGAAATTAATAAGGCCTGTAATTCTTTTTTTTCTTTGTTTTGTTGCCATATTTTTCATGTAGCCTGTATCTGACAACAGCATAATGAAACTGGGAATTCTGTTTTTGGTCTTCCAGCCGTAAAGATTTAGTAGCCCCCTCATGGCCACCCCTGTGTGCTCCATGGATGAGACGCTCAGCAGGAAGGATGCATGTGCGACAGCTATTTGCACTCTTCACATGGGCTCAGTAACACACTTCAGCAGTTTGTCTTTGTTTCCATTTTAGTTTCATGCCTTACAGCTGTGCCACAGTAGAACTGTACCGTGTAGCTGCTGCTCGCCATTACATCAGCACATTCACACAGAAAAGTGTTTAAATCAATTATGATTAACATGAACAATTTAAACATGTTAAGAAAAGGAACTTATTTACATGCAACTCGTGTTGGTTTCATGCAGCTTTTTCCAGGTTAATGAACAGCTGTCGGCCTGCTAGTGGACAAAGTCTTCCAGCTGAATGCAGCGTAACAGCCCCTTTACTGTAGAGACTGAAGATCTCGATCAAAAAGCAAATACACTCTCAAAACAGGAGCTTTTGTACCATTAGGCCAGCTCATTAGTGGGGCAGTGACATTTAGCTGCTGTACTCGTAACAGGGGCTGTGATTTGTTCCCAGGTCAGTGACAATTCTGTACTTTCATGGTACAAAAATAGCTTCATGTCCAGAACTCTGCTGCCCGTGTTCTCCACCACATCACCCCCATCCTGAAGCAGCTTCATTGGCTTCTGGTCGTCAAACATGGCATCACTTTAAAAATACTTCTGTACACATTCAAGGCTATTCGTCTTCCCTCTGATTTGGTTCACATCACCGTCTCGGTGCCTCAGATCCTCTTCTTCTCTTTCTCTCTTCGTTGCTTCCCTTCGTCTTCGGGGGGCAGGGCTCTGCTCCTCGACCTTGGAGTCCCCTTCCTCCTGATCTGAGAAGGATCACCTCATCTTCTCTTTTTAGGTCTAGACTCAAAACCACATAAGCTTTCCACTCTGCTAACTTTTCATCTGTTCCTTCTGTTATGTTTCTCATTGTTGTGTCTATTCCCTGCTTTTATGCCGACTTTCACTACTTTGCTCCTTGAGTGTTCTGAAAGGCGCTTTTAAATAAAATGTATTATTATTATTTATAAACCACATCAATCTTCTTATTGCCTCCTCAAAGCTTTTTCTGTTTCATATACTGAAGAACCGCTACGGCCTCAGGAAGACTGAAACCCACAACCTTCCTTCTTTAATGCAACAGCACACATTTCTGCTCCACCAGGCAGGATACAAGACAGTAACAGCGCTGTGGATAAACATAGTTTGTTCATAGCAGTTTTGGGGAGTGTTGATCAAATTCCGAGTTATGTTATCCGTTTTCCTGGTAAAATCTGAAGAAAGGAGCGGTGACTGGAGATATTTGCACAGCAGTGTTCATAGTAATACGAGTAAATACAGACTCCTCCTGCCGTTCTTTGGCATTCTTTCCTGTTGTGTCCTTTTGCTTCCACACACACTCATGTATTGTTCACGGTTGTTCAGTGTGTAAAGGTGCTGCCTTCAATAACACGACTCTACCAACTATTACAATGATTTACTTTGGACTGTTTCAGGCCTCGGGATCTAAATGAAAGCAAGTGAGCTTTAAACCTCTTTCAACGCTGTGTTGTAAATTCACTAAAATGGTCAAAAATGCAGACAAAATGCCCTTGGCCGTGCAGAGTTTTGTTTCTGCTGGGTGATGGCGAACAATGGTGGGGAGGAAACGCTCTTTAAAACGAGAAGAGGAGGCAAAGTTCAGAAAAGTTCATTCACATCGTTCGAGGGCTGGACCAGCAGCGATAGGATGGTCGGACATAAAGGTGTCAGCAACAATTTACTATTACAATTTGGCCATTAAGCTGAATCTCTTATCCACGGTGACTTACACTAAGTACAACAGTTCAGCATTTGTGGATCCAATGATTGCAAGAGGCACAGTAATAAACAAGGGCCAGGGACAACAGTACAAAGCTAAGAAGTCAACATGGTATGGAGGGAGGCTGGTTGTAAATCAGAATGGCACCAGAATAAGAATCAGCTCGTGAAAGAGGCCAAACCACATTTGCCAGTAAGGCTTCCATTGAAGTGCAAAAACTCTGGGTCTCATTTACCGAGCAAAGTGAAGACTGCAGAGTTACAGATACACGCAGCCCAAAGTTTCACACACTCGTCAGACTGATGACGCTCGTCACTGTCGTTTGTCTGACACGAACCATCAGGTTACTCAGAGAATTCGATTCCATTTGATCTACACAGCGCGAAAACACAGTCGCCTCGAGGTGCTTTATATTGTAAGGTCGACAATAATACATACAGAGAAAAACCCAACAGTCATATGACCCCCTGTGAGCAGCACTTTGGTGACAGTGGGAAGGAAAAACTCCCTTTGAACAGGAAGAAACCTCCAGCAGAACCAGGCTCAGGGAGGGGCGGGGCAATCTGCTGTGATTGGTTGGGGTGAGAGAAGGAAGACAGGACAAAGACATGCTGTGGAAGAGAGACAGAGATTAATAACAGATATGATTCAATGCAGAGAGGTCTGTTAACACATAGTGAGTGAGAAAGGTGACTGGAAAGGAAAAACTCAATGCATCATGGGAATCCCCCGGCAGCCTACGTCTATTGCAGCATAACTAAGGGAGGATTCAGGGTCACCTGGTCCAGCCCTAACTATATGCTTTAGCAAAAAGGAAAGTTTGAAGCCTAATCTTGAAAGTAGAGATAGTGTCTGTCTCCTGAATCCAAACTGGAAGCTGGTTCCACAGAAGAGGGGCCTGAAAACTGAAGGCTCTGCCTCCCATTCTACTTTTAAATACTCTAGGAACAACAAGTAGGCCTGCAGAGCGAGAGCCAAGTGCTCTAATAGGGTGATATGGTACTACAAGGTCATTAAGATAAGATGGGGCCTGATTATTTAAGACCTTGTATGTAACATGTGTATGTTACACCAGAGTTTATTGTCTTTGGAGAAATTTACCTTTAACAACCAAAAGAAACACGTCGTGTAAGATAAGCGAAGGAATCGTAATTCTAGTATTAAATCAGATGACCACATCTGACTGGTAGTGATAGTGGGGATACAGAGAGAAAAGGCGAGGGGAGAGCACACGATGTGCAGTGCAGGAAAGCATTCATAGATACATGACAGGAGATATGTTTGAGGCGTGGTCCTGGTCCTGTGAGCGTGATGTGAGAGGCGTTGGTCGGGTGTGTGGAAGTGTGAAAGGAGCCAGTGGCTGTGCTTCTTTTCCCCTCACGTAGTACAACATGAGAGAAAAGAGCAGCTGTAAAGCAAAGTCATGGATTAAACACATAAATGTACCAAAGTTCAAAATGTCTGCTGAGGGGTGTCAGGATCCAGGAGGTGAGGTGTGGCGATGCAAAAGAGCTCGAGGAGCTTAGAAAGAAAAGCGTCTGGACTTCTTGAAGTTTCCTTGAAGACGTTTCATCTGAGAAGCTTCTGCAGTTCTTAGAGCAGCTGGTCCAGACACTCCTCAGACTACGATCCTCTCGATCAGTGCTCAAAACGGTTAGGATTTGTTTTAAGCACAATGAACTCTCTGTGCTAACCAGATAATCTGATCATTAGCTCCTCTGCTAGCTCGTAATGTGTTCTTCGAACAATCGTCTGCAATGTCGGCTGCAGTAGCTGCTGTTTCTCACTTTTTGACATAAACACACTTAAACAGTAATCCTTTAACAGTCTGTTATCATGAGTGAAGACACATGAATGCTATGATACTGGACTGCTTTTATTCTTCTTCTGTAAATCTTTACTGGCTTGGTGCCCTGAAAGTGAACCGACCAGTATGAACTCTGGTTCACCCTCTGGCTGCTCATCTGCCAGGGTCATCAGGGCACATCGTTGCTTTGCCTGCTTGTATGGATTCCAGATTTTTCCTCTGTTGCTTTCCTCCTCGCAACAATTGATAAAGAGGTGTGTGTTTGTGTTATCACTACATTTACAATCACTCTTACATCACACTCACTGTTTCTGCCTTTAACCCAGACGTTTTACATTCCCTGGATTTCAATGTAAAAATATGCAATCTTACAATAAATTGTATCAGATGTAACTTTAAAAAATCGAGCCAAAGTAAAACTGTGTTCCTCCTGACGGCCAGCAGCAGGCAGAAACGGTCAGGTTTTAATAGAAGTCTGAAATCTGTGACTATGATAAACACTTTGCTGATAGATTTTCAGTCTCAATCATTTTGAATAATATAAGCGTAAACACACTGTGCTGGGTCCACTGCAGTAGCAAAAAAGGACAATACAGCAGGCGATGCAACACATCAGTGAAAGTTCCCGACCTCTCAGTGTGTTGTTTCATCATGTCCACTTTCAGAAGCTCTCAGCTGATGGGTGGCATTGTTGTGTCTGTGTCCATCTTTTCTATACAGTCTATGAATAGAAAACACAAATAGTTAATTTTAAATAGTCAAAAAAATGTGTTTAAATAGAGATAAATAAAAATAACCACATTTTAATGAATATATAAAAATCTACATTTATTGTATGTAAAAGCAAAGCATTGAGGCAGCACTGTGTGTCAGAGGTAAACCAGCAGTGAGCTGGTATTAGTCATCAGTCTGGTTAAACCAGATGCAGAGAGCAGCTTTAAACTGTTTGTTGGAATAGGAGTGACTGGCTGTAAACTGAGGGAACTCTACAGGGTCTGCTGCAGAGCAGAGGGTACTGGAGGACCTGGTACGTGAGAATAAGTGTTGCTGCATTTGATCGCAACAGTCTACTTAGAGAGATGACACCAAGGCTCATCTCTCCAAGGGCCCCAGAATGTCCAAGACGAGGCAGGTGGGAAGTGGGCAGACAGGTAGAGAACTGGTAATACTAGTACATTAGCTGGTTTTGGCACCCAGAGAAACACTGGTTACACAGGGGGAAGCACAGGACACTGCAGAAATCCAAGGAGACCTGATTAGCACTATGTGGGAAAAGACAGGCTGGAGGAATTCTGCCTAGAAACACCATAAGTGGAAGGATGGCCATGGCAGGAGGGCTGCACCCACGGACGGAGCAGAGACTGTGTTGGCTGAGCGAAGTCACAACAGACGCTAACAAATGCAGAAAACACAAAAACTATGTTTTTAAAAAGTGTACATATCTGCCTGAACTGGGATATGTGGTGTTTCCTTTCTGTTCAAATGTCATTTCAATCACTTCTCTATGCACACGACGATTTGGAGGGTTTGGAAGAAATGACTCCATTTCTGTCTGAATGAATGACAGATGAAATCTCTTAGAAGTAAGTGTGTTTTGATGAACAGCTGATTCTACGCTGACGTCAGAGTCAAGTGTTTTCAGGATAACAATCAGGTGTTAGAGAGAAAAGAGGCTAAATCCAAAGTATGACCTAAACACGTTTAGAAAGATGATTTATGGCCACAGCATCTGGACTCCACCAGCCCAGAGTGTACGAGGAGGAAATTAATGACCACTGGACGGCAAGAAGACAGCCTCTTTGCAGTTTTTGGTGGAGAAGCATCCCAGCATAAGAGCATGTCTAACATGCTGGAGCAGGATGGCTCATCACTGAGAAAATGATGGAACATGGAAATATCCCAAAGCTGCAGAGTTTTGTTTCCAGCTCTGAGTCTCTAAATGTAAACCTTGAACCAGCACTGAGAAGTCAACCTTTACGAGACGCTGACAGAATACTGGTTTAAACGATGTAATCCCATTACATTTTAAAGTCAGACTTTTGGGCCAGGTTTTTAGTCTAACTTTATAAAAGACGACATTTGTCAAACTAAAAATCCACAGTCTACATATCCATGATGATTTTCAGTTGTGCTTCCATAGATTTATTTTCTGCCTCATTATGCACTCATGGAGGAGGCTGAACCTGTTATATAATAACTCGAAACCAGAGTTACAACCAGCATCATGGACATTACAAAGCCCATGTAGCATAGTGAGCTTACTGGTGCACAGACACTCAACAGCATCTAACCAGACATGTGCGATCATTTTTGGTTCAGTGAAAGACGAAAAACAAACACTTCTGCAAATTTGTTTTATTAAATAAAACCCAAACATCAGCTGAGGTCCAATAGAAAGGCATATTTATATTAACAGACACATTAAATATGTACAGTCCTGTAGACACAGCTCACAGGTCCAGAGTGCCTCTCATTCATTTTGCTCAGCTCAAGAATAAACACAAATCCAAAGTATAAATAGTAGAATATAAAATTTGCTCTTGTGTAATCTACACTATGTACAGTTAATGCTTAAACACTGACACCAAGCTAAAAGGAACATCCTCCTGTTCATGTGAGTGAGTCTGCAAACAAATCTTTTATGACTTTTGGGGAAAATAAAAATAAATCTGAGATGTTTATTCGGTTTAATTTTGTACATAGCTGGTGAACTTGGTTGGCAGATTGTCTTCGGGATAGACAGTAGGTCCTGTTTTCATGGTTGGAGGCCCGTTTAAAAGAGTCCAGTGACACTTTGTTACCACCTCCACCAGGAACACCTTCAGCAGAACCTTGGCAAATTCCTTCCCAATGCACATCCTGGAGCCACCACCAAAGGGGATGTACTGAAACCTGGAGGAGTCCGCACACGGATCGGACATGAAGCGCTCTGGCTGGAAGTCTTCTTTGTCGGGGAAGATCTCTGCCACATCATGAGTGTCGCAGATACTGTAGACGACGTTCCAGCCTTTGGGAATCTGGTAACCCTGAGGAGGCAAGTGGAAATCATTAGTGAGCCGCTTCTGTCATGAGTCTAAAAGCCTCCGTGTTCATGTTACTTATGAAATTGTTGCCAGCTTACATTGAGCTCAAAGGTCTTGAGGGCCACTCTGAAGCCTCCAGGCACAGGAGGGTTGATCCTCAGCGTCTCTTTGATGACACAGCCTGTGTATTTCAGCTGCTCCAAGGACTCGATGTTCAGGCTCTGTAGGTCCATGCCCTGCGCCGCCTGAACACAGAAAGCGATATCCAACTGTTCTGTGAAGCTGCAAAGTCAGCTGCCCGTCTTTGTTTTCCCTCAGTTTTCTAAGCTTAGTCAATGCGCACAACAAAGGAACCCACACAGCCACAGGAAGAACTCCACAGAAGAAGTCTCCAAGTGGGGTTCAAACCAGAAGCCTCGATGCTGTGAGGCAGCAGTGCTAACCACTGATGGCCACTTGAGGTTCTTCAGAAGCTTCAGTATGGATGGAGCTCCACAGTAGTTCTGTGATGTGCAAAATTATTGAAGTAACTTTATTATAGTTTAATTTAACCAGAAATACAAGTCTTGGGAAATCTAAAGCATCAGACTGGACAGCAAAGACTCGGGACTGTTATTACACAACAAGTCAAAGCTGCCATATAATCTGCATCATTGTAATTGCATTAATAACATTCTTTACAGCATTATTTCATCTAATAATATTTCTCACAGTATTGATACTGCATTACAGCTGTTTATTGAAGATGTCCATTTGAGGATCCTTCCATGTTAACTTTTATTACAGGTACGGTCAGAAGTATTTTATACACATTGCATATCTGTGCTTATTTTGAGTTGATGTTCAGTTCATTAAGGGTTTTAAGCTTCACTGGCATGACTGTCCAGGTGATCCATGCTGAGGGAAACTAGAACATAGAAGGATAACTGCAATGCATGCTTACAATACATATAATCTAGGAATAGGCCTGAGCAGAGGCCCAAATGTTTCCAGCTTCTTGTTGCAAACCTGTTGCATTTTATTCTACTTGGTAACAGATGACTGGAGGCGATAACCAGCCCTCAGACGCTCTGAGGGCTTAAGATTATTACTTGTATGGAAGGTGTTATCAAAATGAGAAGTTCTATGTCTGCTTATAGCTATTAAAGATGTACAAGATGTACGATTAACTGTGACTAATGCCTGGAACCTATTTTAATCTGTCATTGACGCCATGGGGGGCGTGTACCCCACTGCTTTATAAGTGTCCACAACATGTATTTGGGTCAGAAGACATATGTTGATGTTTTCTCCGGGCTGTTAATAAACTCATCATTTGATTGCACTTTTCTGGGGCCTCCGTGGTTTGACACTGCTCTACATGGATCGATTTCGTGACAAAGCTCAGCACCAGGTGATAGATGGGTATGAAAGTCCAGACCTTGTTTTTACAAAATAAGCTAAAAACAGTCCCTGTAAACAAGCTTTACCTTGTCCTCGAGCTCCTGTCTCAGTTTATGCACTACTTTGGGGTTTAGACCCAGGAACATGACCAGAGAGGTGGCTGTGCTGGCTGTGGTTTCATGCCCCCCAAACAACAGCTCTGTGGCAGACTGCTTGATGGCCTGCAAACAGAAATACACTTACAGTGGCTCATATGGACAGAAATCGGTTTTGCAGACGTGCGTTGCAGCAGGTGACCTCCTCATTACCTGCATGCTGATGGGCTCTTTGTTCTTGTTGCTGCTGTCTATGAGCTGCTGCAGGGCGTCTCTGGGTTTCCACTCCTGGTCTGACTCCTGCACCTTCTTCTTGATGTTCTCCTCAATCTTAGAGTGGATGAAGTTCCTTGCTTTCAGACCCTGCAGGAGAAGAAGCAGGAAAGGTGGGAATAGAGGGGAAAACATCAGATGAGGGTAGGCGAGAGAAGACCTAAACGATTTCATCTTGTCCGTAAAGTTTTGCTATTATTTGGACTAACTGTACAATTTTAAAATATTGGCATTTCATGCTTCTTACCCTGTACAGTCCACTGAAAGGCACATCAATGGGCAAAGAGAACAGGTTCTTGATCATTTCCTCGAAAGCCTCCACCAGCTCGTGCTCATTGGTTTGAATCTGCTCTGGCTCAAAGCCCAGCAGGACCCTCATGGCAATGCGGAACATCAGCCGCTTCATCTCTGGGTAGACCAACACGCAGGAGTCACTTGCCAGCCATTCCTGCACTGCAGCCTGAACTTCCTCCTGGATAACGGGGATATAGAGCTCTAAAGCCTCCCTGGAAAAGGCGCGCAGGATAGCCTGAGGGGGCACAGGAGTGATGATGGAAGAGCAGACTTAGTGAGACCATTTCACCTCAGTGCTGGTGTCAAAGACAAGTATTCTGTCCTTAAATGTTTTTAGTTAGGCAATATGCCAGAAATAACATTACAGCTCGACAAATCAGCAGCTGACATCACTTCATTTACACTGATTCCAGGTCAGTGTGTTAGCAAAACTTGAAAAAGACGATTTGCATCTGGAACCAGTTTCAGAATAATTATGCAGACAAATGCAAAGCAGCTCAAGTCCGACTTTTAATGTTTAGATATGGTTCCAGCTCAATGCACTTTATATTGTGAAAGACTGTCACATTATTCCCCCTGCCAAGCTCCTGGCAGATGTGCAAAGAAATCTTTTAACAGGAAGAGATCGCCAACAGATCCAGGCTCACAGAAGCAGCTACGTAGAACGACCTGCGACCAAATGGGGGGTGAGGGGGAAAGACTAGAGCAAAGAGGAGAGACCACAGCGAGACTGAGGACAAAGACGTGCAGAACATGAAAGAGGAATGAGTCTATAGCAGCATAACTAAGCTGGTTCAGCATCACCTAGTCCTGATTTTAAGCTTTATCAAAACAGAAACATTCAAGCTGGGTTTCAAGAGCAGGGTGGGTGGTGTGGGGTGCACAACTCCGTGTGGGCCTTCTGCTCGACAAAATCCAATTGGTCTAAAAATGCTATGGTCAAAAAACCTCGACCACACCTCGCTGAATAAAGCAAAAACATTTGGGGTCCAACAGCCTGCCGACCAGTTTCCAGCATTTTGCTTTATTACAGTTCTTGTGACATTCAGCACGCCTTCACCTGATCCCGGCTCAGCTGGCTTTTACTTCTCGTTACTCTTTAGTTTTACTATAATTATTTGCATGTTTTACATCACTGCTTGTTGCAGCTTTAATGCCTCAGCACATCTGAAGCTTAACCTAAATTATAAGACTCCTCCGAGGCACAGTGCGTGCCGAAATGTGGGTCGCACGTGCGATTCAACGGGTTTCAGCTATATTCAGAGACTGCTATAAACCATCTATGGACATTTTTATTTTATTTCTTGGCATATTTGCTTAAACAGAATCAATGTTAAATGAAAATTGCATTTCCCCCTCACATTTGAAAAAGTAAGCATTATTGTGAACTACAACTATAGACCTTTCAGAGACCATCACTGGGTGTCTTTTGGATTCTCTCTTTATTAGTATGTGCTCAAATGTGGGACTTTACAGGACACCAACTAGCAAAAACGTTTTGATACAGCTGTCCCAAAATACAGATCCTGATTCACTCTTTTGAGAATCTGGGGCTTTTATGTTTACAGTTTAAGATATTCATGTTCAAACACTGCCACAGATTTCAAAAACAAACAGAAACATGCAGGAAGTAGGTGGATGGAGCATTCTCTGGAGGATTTGATATGAAGCTAAGATTGCAAAAAACCAAAGTCTAAATGATTTTCGATTCGATTCTAAAACAAATTAGAGACAGAAAATGTTCTGAGAATGTGTTTGTATGGAATGACCCTGGTATTAGAAAGACAAACTACATTGTGTCAGGAGACATCAAGTCTCTGCTTTCATAAAATGACAGAAAGTTTCTTTAAAAAACAAAACAACAACAAAACTCACTACAATGACACTGCAGCAGTAGCTGTCAAATCTGGAGGTATAGTGTGACAGATATGACCGTGGCATGATGATATTGAGCTTCAGCACCTGGAGGTAACTGGTGCAAACTGGTGCCATGTCACAAACCTGAACAGAACCCAAGTGACCGAGCTCGAGTTTCCCGGTTTTTGTAGAGAGGAGACGCATTTGTTCAGAGTTTGGACGCAAACCTGATGTAACCCCCCCGCTGTAGCCAGTGCTCCCTCTACGGAAAGGTCAAAGTAACTTACTTTTTTTTTAGTCTTGTGCTGAGCTCCGTGCATGTTGGAGAGCGTCTCCGTGCCCAGGATCGCGCGAACAGAAGCGGGCCACTGCGCGGACACCAGCCTGTGCTCCCCCAGGAGGATCTGCTTGACGTTATCCGCGCCAGTCACGCGCACCGTGCGGTTCCCGAACAGGTGTGTGCGGTAGATGTAACCGTACTTCTCCCGCTTCATCCGAAGAAATGTTTTCCTCTGTGAACATATGGCCACGCAAACAAACTGTCACGTGTGGATGGTTTTACCCTCACGCACGATACATTAAATATACATGAACACATTTATGACAGTGGGTTCATTTTAATTCTACACTTCCCATAAGCTCCGGGAAACCCAAACTTTCACGCTTAAGTTGAATATAATATTTCATCCTCCGCGTGATGACAAGAAGCAGCGTTTACCTGGAGGAGGAGTTGCAGCGTCTCTCCAATGAAAGGCAAGCCCATGGACCCGGGGGGCAGCGGGAAAGGGCAAGTCGGGTCTCTGCATCGGAGCGTGTAAATCTCCCACAGCTTCACGGCCAACAGGAATAGCAGAATGGGAAGCGCTACGGTGCACAAGAACGTGGTCAACAGTGCATTCACGACCATGTTGCAGCGTCTCGTGGGCCCGGTGAAGACTTCAGGTGGAGCTCAGTCTGCGTCTGGGACTCCGGTGTGTTTTTATAGGCTGGCAAGCCCGTGGGCAGCCCATTACCTTCTCCTCCCTCCGATAAATTAGTTCACGCAAAGTTCATCTTTAATTGTGGGTGTTGCTCGGCCCCGCCTCCGACCTGTGCTGGCCGACTCGCCTCACCATTTGTTCCAGAGGCCACGGCTTTAGTCCCTACCTCCTGTTGCACGCACACAATCCACGGCGGATTTCACTGAGAAAAGGTGATGATTCCCACCGAGACAATGGAAGTCCCAAGACGCCTTTGTTGGCAATAAGCAGCTACTTTACACACTCATTACCTTGGCTTAAGCCCCGCTTGTAGGAGCGGTAATCATGCGCCGAGTATTCAGGAGCAATGACCTTTCCAATTTTCAGAAAATGTAAAAGCGGCGCTTAATCCCTCTCCCCGTGGGTGCCGTGGGTGCCATTCATAGTTAAAAGTCCGAGTTGTTTTTCTTTCATAGCCTGTGACCGCTGTGGCTTACCCTCCTGCCTTAATTATAAATCAATACGTGAATAAGGCAGCACGTGACTATCAGAGATGAAGGTGGAAGCTGCGCTGCGCGGTGACGCGCGGCTTCTCTTTCAGCCGCTTTCTAATCTCGAAGAAGACTTTAACCTGCCGTCAGTCTGTCCTGCCGTGTGCGTGTTATAAAAATGATATCTCTCTGAGTGGGTTCAAACACGGGTCACACGCAGGGTTATTCCCAGGTTACGCTGCTGCACGCAGAGTAAACACCGAGCAGAGAACGTCCTCGTCAGCCGAGCCGCTGCGTTTGGACTCTTTGTTTTTACGAGCTGCCATAACTTCACAAGGGGTGTGTGTGTGTGTGTGTGTGCGAGCGTGCGTGTGCGCGCTCAGCCTGACAGAGACAGCTTGGCTGCTGTTTTTACAGCGAAGCATTACACGGATGGATCTTTCTGTTCTGGCTGACTGTGCGCGCCCTGAGGTTCACCCCTGTGGAAGGTGCGGCAGCTATCACCATTACAGCCAGGACGTATAATCGGATCTCCCGTCACGGCCTGCTAGAAAAAAAAGACTTTTTCTTTAACTTTTGCATGGCTGTAGCGCACCAGGTAAATCTCTAGGATACAATTAAAGACATACTTGGGTTGTTTTTTCAGCCTTGTTGTGCAGTAAGACCAGGATCAGTGTCTCTCTTCCCATGTCTACAGATTCATAAAGGTGCAAAACTGATTTGTTCTACATTTCTTTACAAGTGAAGTGTGACTAGTACAAACCAGGTGACACCACCTTAGCTGCAGGTGGGGACAACAACAGGCCCTACCTTTGTTTCTTTTGACAAACAGGACCCTTGACCTTTACATTGGGATAAAAAAAAGGAATGCTTTATTACAGTTTCTCAAAATCAACAAGACAATATCAAATATATTGTTATACTAAAATATGAATACTAAAGACTACATTTCAAATTCAGTTCAAATTAATAAAAAACTAAAACAAACACGAGGTCATATTAGCGTATAAATAGCTGGATTTCCTGGAAGTAGCCTGTTATTTTGGGAAAAAGCTGAACAGTGAACAAGAAAATACCTGAAACAACATTTCCAGATGTTGTTTTGTGTGTCTGTGTAGTAGGGTGGGTCACATGGAATTAGGCACACAGCCTCAACAGGTCAAGTGGAGTACTTTGGATGCAAACGTAGGATCTTTATATCTGTAAAAAAATTTCATGGAAGAATATTTGTCTGTGCTGTGCACAGCTGTCACAGAGAAGTCTAGTCCAAGCCTCACCTCTCAGCTGTCATGTGCACTCTGTGCTCGGTGACAGAGTTACTGGGCACACTCTGCTGGTTTCCAGGCTCCAAGTCACATTTCCCCTGATAATAGTCTCTAATGTAAAACACTGTGACATATATCATATTGTGATGTACCTTGGGCACCAGTGTGTTGCTCAGCTTTCTGTTTAAAAGCACTGTGCAAAGCTGCTTTTAGAGTAAGTTACATTTTCATGTCATCGTTTGATCATTTGCAGAATGCTTCTGACAACCAGAGTTATCATGTATGAGAGAGAGAGCGCTTTGTGATGGACTTTCAGGGTGAATGGGTTTCCAGCTGGTCATGCTGTGGATGGTGAGTTTTTCACACGACAATGTGAATGTGTGAAACAGCATTCTGCTGTTGAGGTGTTATGAGGTGGGGAGAGGGGACAGGAGGTGAAGGGAAGTTCAAGTGTAAAGAATGATTCCTCCATGTAAACGCCCACACAGTGACTCTGCTGCTGTCAGGTAGTGCTGCATGCATAGCTCCCAGGCTAACACCTTCCATCACAGTCTGTTCTTATACACTTCAGCTTTAGCCACAACACAACTTTATACAAAGCTTCAGTTCAATTCAGTTTATATAGCACCAAATCAAACAACAGTTGCCTCAAGGTGCTTTATATCGTAAGGTAAAGACTTAAAGGATATAACTTTTAAATGTAGTTCTTCTGCTGTAGGTGGATTTTAGGCTTTCTTCTTTTGTCGTCCATTTGTGTTGTTTTTAAGGACACACTGCACAACAGGCTGAGATGTGGCAGGTTTTTATTTACTGATAGTTTTTCAACTTGTTGGTGCAAAAATGCAGTTTTATACATGCATATATCTTTGGCATTTTTCATACATTCAGCTAAAGAACTGTCTCTTTTTTCAATTAAATTGAATTTAAAGTTTTATTTATATAGCACCGAATCACAACATTAAATGCTTAGTAAATGCTTACTCTGTAACCACATGCTTAAAGAGTAAGAATCTGGTTAGATACCATATTTCTAAGCTTTTCAGGGCCGAGTACAATAACCTCAGTTTGATCTGAATTAAGAAGCAGAAAGTTAGCGGCCATCCAGGTCTTTATGTCTTTAAGACATTCCTGCAGTTTAACTCATTGGTGTGTGTTATCTGGCTTCATGGACAGATAGAGCTGGGTGTCATCTGCATAGCAGTGTAAATGTATGCTATGTCTTCTAATGATGCTGCCTAAGGGAAGCATGTATAATGTAAACAGAATTGGTCCTAGCACTGAACCCTGTGGAACTCCATAATTAACCTCAGTGTGTGAAGAGGACTCTCCATTTACATGCACAAACTGGAGTCTATTAGATAGATATGATACAAACCACTGCAGTGCAGTACCTGTAATACCTACAGCATGTTCTAATCGCTCTAATAGGATATTATGGTCGACAGTATCGAACGCTGCACTGAGGTCTAGCAGGACAAGCACAGAGATGAGTCCACTGTCAGAGGCCATAAGAAGATCATTTGTAACCTTCACTAAAGCTGTTTCTGTGCTGTGATGAGCTCTGAAACCTGACTGAAACTCTTCAAATAAGCCTCTGCAGATGATCTGTTAGCTGTTTGACAACTACTCTTTCAAGGATGTTTGATATGAAAGGAAGGTTGGAGATTGGCCCATAATTAGCTAAGACTGCTGGGTCTAGAGATGCTTTTTGAGTAAAGGTTTAACTACAGCCAGCTTGAAGGCCTGTGGTACATAGCCGATTATTAGAGATAGGTTGATCATATTTAAGATCGAAGAATTAATTAATGGCAGGACTTCTTTGAGCAGTTTTGTAGGAATGGGGTCTAAAAGACACGTTGATGGTTTGGAGGAAGTAATTATTGAAGTTAACTCAGATGTTCACGCTTCCCTGATAAACCCCTTGGTCCCCTAAAAACATTAATATCGATAATATTTCTGCCAGAAAAATATTTAGAAACAGTATTAATAGTAAAAGTAACAATAATAAATAAACACTTGATGCATTTATTGTAATCACAGTCACACTTTGCTTCTTCCACATTCTGAAACCTGAACAGGACGATTAGCGTGCGCGCCGTGGTTTTGAGGTCAAGATATATCATCATTTGCTTTTGTTCATTTAAACCTTGCAGGTCATGCACAGGCAGGGTTTTCTTCAAACTGGACCAGTGAAAATACAATAATAATAATTAGTCTACAACACTGATGATTAAACCTACTATAGAAATGTTTCAAGTTTGTCAGTCTACTGAAGAGTTGACAAATTCATGAGGAAAGTCTATTTTAAACTGTAGAATATGATTTTCAGACCTGAGTCTGGCTTGGTGAAAAGAGAACACGTTTTTTTAAACGTCTCGACGTTGTGTCTTGTCCGTAGAGCCAAACGTTGTCCCTCTTGGCTTTGCTGTTTGTGCTGTTGCAGATCATATTTAGATGATAAACCCCCAAAAACACAAATAGACTTAGCACAAGCTACTGAGACCCCTGATAGTTCAATTAATAAACTGTTGAACTGCCAGTAAGTTTTTCACGGGCGCAACCCACAAATTCATGTTCCTTGCAAATGTGGCAGCATTTAAGACTTTCCAGTGGCCTCAGATTTAATGCCAAAAACACTGTTACAACAGAGGAATAACCAACCAAACATACATTTCCTCAGGTTTTGTGCAAAGTTTATTAATGTGTGTTAATGTGGCTTGGCCTTTTTGTGTGCAGTTTGTATGTTCTCTCAGTGCCTGCATGGGTTTCCTCACACAGTCCAAAGTCATGCATGCTAGCTTAACTGGTGATCGGAACATGGCCACACACACACACACACACACACACACACACACACACACACACACACACACACACACACACACCTATAGAGGAGAGTGCACAATCAGCGAGCACCACATTTCACATTGGCTGACCTGCTTGTGACCTCGACATCTCAGTGAACTCTGGAGCACAACCAAGTTCACTGTCCGTTAAGGGGTTAGGGTTATAATGACGGAATCATTTCACTGCTTTACATTTGTTTAATATCTCAGTAAGTCAACTGAGAAGCGCTGGAAAGCGATTCTTGAAGATACTTACAGGAATAATAAGAATGCTGCCTCAGAGAGTTCAGACTGTACTGAAGGATCAATGTGTTTCTTTACATACTGTGTGTTTGTGTTATGTTTGCACGTAATCACTGCACCTATTTCCATCATCCTGTCCAAATTTAAAGCAAATAGCATTTATTAAATTGGAGGTGCAGTAACAGGCAAAGGACCCTTGCACAAATGCTTGCAAATGTTTTCTGCATCTTCTGCACTGCTTTACAAAACAGCATCATATCATTGTTTCCTGTGATGTTAGTGCACCGCAGAAACACAAGCTACCGAGCCTCTGGTTCTGGTCCTTGTCTCCTGTGGCTGTGGGCCCACTAATACACCTTTCTTTGAACAGACGGATGTTGAATCAGTGGACTCCATCAATAAGGCTCCAGTGGTTTGCTAACATTGCTCTGAATCTGAATCAGAGTACTTTATTAATCCAGAGGAAATTATATATGACTGTCTGCTGACATGTTAACCACAACATTTTATTATATGTCAGACTTTGTGTTTACAGTTCAACAAAGGATGAGTAAATGCATCTTTAATGGGAAACCTGCAGGACAGAGCTGGAAGCAGCCACTCTGGGTATCACAAAAACACTGAGTGTGAGCACAAATATTGTATTCAGTTTGAAACTACTTCAGTGAGGCGCACACTAATGGTCACTGGCGTGCTTGACTCTTGGGATTTCTAGTTTGAGGTGCAAATCAGAGGTGCATTCCCAGCAGGAGGAAGTCATAGGGAGTGTCAAGCTACTAATTCAGTATGCGCTCACTCAGTGTTTGTCCCCTGACATCATTGTTTCTGCGTCTTTGGATGTGAGACTTAAAGTCAGAGAGTACAGGAGACAGGACGAGGTCTTCTCGAGGCCTCGTCCTGTTCTTCATTAGACGTCCTCTAACACAGCAGACTTGTAGCACTTGCATGCTAATTCACTTCCATATTTGCTGTAGGAAACTCCCACTTATTGAGGTGATTTTGTGTTTCACAGTGGCTGTGTCCGGCTGGCTTAATTGATTATGCTTATAGTCTGATTATACTCCACATGGCAGCCACTGCTGTCACATATTCCCGTTTCTCCGTGCAGGCCGAAGCTTACTGCATGCTGCAGCTTGAAGGCAGCGCTGACCTGCCAAAGCTGGGGTGATTGCTGCCGACTCCACACAGGGTGGTGGGTCTAGAAGACGACTGCTGTTCCCTGTTGAGGCTGTCAGTGGATCTGAGAGTACTCTGAGCTGCAGTACATCTGGGCCTGACTTCGGACCGTGTTATTCCTGCCTGGAAGTGTGACTCTGGAGCCCATTAACCTTTATGTGACACATATTGCAGTCAGGAGTGCTTCCCTTTTAGTATTTTGTAGAATAACGTTTTCATGAGTTGTCATCTTTTGCCCACAGAATTAACAGTGGCCATAATATGTGCACTCAGTTTGTGGAAAGGGATTATTTTATTTCCTTATTTCTAACTGTCATTAATATAAACCTGAGGAATTGTGTCAACCTTTGTTTTCAGTTCTGTCCTGCAGTTTCCCTGCATGTGCTTACAGATGGGTTCCTCCAAGCTGAACACAAGCAAATAACAAAAAGCAAACAGGATGGAGAGGAATAAAAGTAATCCATGTAGCATGTCTTTGTTGCAGTTCCAGAGCTCAGCAGCACGATGACTGTGGATGTTGACCTTTCTGACACCGACTCTGCCATGGATGCATTGTTTGAGTAGGTGAATGAACATTTCTTATTATTAGCTGCAGTCGTTCTTTGTACGTGTTGGTGGAAATGTGGTGACACTTGCACTAAAACACTTTTACAAAGATACCGTTCACTCCGGCAGCAACAAGCCAGACTGTTTGAACAGTGTCCGGGTCAGTGGAGGGATATGTGTCATCATCTCCTTTGTCTGTCTGGTTTACTGTGGTACTGAATGTAAAAATAACTTGTTGTTCCTGGGATCTGTTGGAGCCACTCGGCTAGCTTAGGAGTCACTGCACCGAGTGCTCCGATTACCACTGTTACCTTCAACCTTCACATAGGACCTCTGGATATCAGCCACCTCCTCTATCTGCCAGTGGTACATACCGTGAAGGGGCCTGTCCTTCCATGATGGTTCCTCCTCTTCCTTGGGTTGTTCTTACTGTTCAGCTGACTCCTCAGGACTTGCCTGACCCTCTGCAGGTACTTGGTGGTTGCAGCTTTTCTAGCGGCCTCTTCATGGTTCCCATTTGCCTGCGGGATCCCCAGGTACTTGTAACTGTCCTCTATGTCTGCAATGTTGCCTTCTGGTAGTTCAATCCCCTCAGTTCTGACTACCTTCCCTCTCTTTGTTACCATCCGACTACACTTCTCCAGCCCGAACGACATCCCGATGTCATTGCTGTATAGCCTGGTAGTGTGGATCAGTGAATCGATGTCTCACTCTTGGCATACAGCTTGATGCCATCCATGATCAGAAGGTGGCTGACAACTGCTCCACGCCATAGTCGGTATCTGTAGCCAGTCTTGTCAACGATCTCACTGAGGGGCTTCAGACCAATGCAGTCTCAGGCGACTGCTCCGTCCACCAGTAGCCGTATGTATGTATTGACCCATGTGCTACACACAGACACACACTGTGTATATAATGAGAGAGTTGACAAGAAATAAGTACAACACACATATTAAAACATATTAAATCAGTGCATGTAACATTTTTTATTTGTCATTGTTACTTCATTATTGATCAGTGTGCTCGTCCTCATAAATGCTGTTATCGCTAAACAGAAATAAAAAAAGGATCAAACTGAATTTGTCCTCTCTGATTCCATCACAGGGTTTTTCTGTCAAGCCTCATGGCAAAGGTTTCGGAGTGATATTTCTGTGAGAGATTTGGAGATGGTCATTCTTCCCACTCTGACTTCTGCAGTTTACTTTGTCCAGTCTTAAGCTTGTATGAAATGCCGCAGCTTGGCTCCTCACAGGCACTTAAGGTCATATTACACCGGTTTCATCTGTGACCTTCAGAATTGATTTCAGGATTTTGTTCATCAACAAAACTTCAATCTTTTGTCACTGACCTTTTACACCCTGATGTATGAACAGGTCTGTGGATTCAGGAGAGCCTGTGCGCTCTCCATGTTTGCCCCCACATCCCTCACAGTCAGGTCTGCTCCCTCAAGTCTTTTAAAACTAGAATAAAAACGTGTTTTTGTTAACTGGCATTAAAGTTTGTTTGATCTGTTCATTGTGTCTCCCACGACTGTGACGGTTTAGCACGTATTAGCACATCAAGCCCTCTGTGTACTTTACGAAGCCTCAGTAGCTGCAACTGAAACTTGAAGAGATACAAGGATAAGCAGAATGTGGGCACTGAGCATGCTCTGTAGTGTTTGTTTAGGGCAAAGCACACGTGTCTCTGCTACAAACCACTGTCAGTGCATTTTGAGATAGCAATAATTATATATGTAAGGACCAATTAAGATCCTAACTGCAGAAATCTGCATGATAGCAAACAGCTGCAGGTGAACTGCAGTGAAGAAATAATCAAGGGAGACGAGTTATTTACAGTTCAAACATTAATATGATAGGAAAAGAAAACATTTAACAAAGCATCAACACAAACGTGACAGACACGTCATTTCAGTGCCAGTAGCATTTACCATGTCAGACACACTTAACCAGCAGTTTGTAGCTACAAATCCAGTGGACACATGATCTGCAGGCATCATTGCCCACAGCTTAATCTGAAGATTGACTAACTTATATACTTAACATACTATATATATGTAATATAAACTAATTCTATTAATTTTAAAAGTAAACATGTTAAAGTGTGTTAGAGGACTTTGCCTCTCGAAATGAATTCTTCACATAATCAATAAGAAGAAACAGTCGTCGTTTGGAAATAATTATTTATATAATA
Source organism: Maylandia zebra (assembly GCF_041146795.1). Classification (NCBI taxonomy): domain Eukaryota; kingdom Metazoa; phylum Chordata; class Actinopteri; order Cichliformes; family Cichlidae; genus Maylandia; species Maylandia zebra. The sequence continues at coordinate 1,875,564 of NC_135174.1, read as the reverse complement.
GCTCTCCCATCTTCTCCCAGTAACTCTGTGTAAAACCCAGTGAGGACTTTTTACTGGCTAACTCTTTACTCTTGGATGTGACAAACACTGGCTTGTCTGAGCAGGTGTACATTGAAAGATACACAAAAATATACAAAGTGTGTATCTGGTGAAGCGTGCACAATAACAAGAGATACAGCAGCTCGCACTGGCCGCCCTGCCAGTGCGAGCTGCTGCTGTCCAAATGTCTCTTGCCTCATTGCATCTGCAGCAACCAAGATCACTGCGGTGACACACTGACCCAGGGCAAAGTTCACTTTCTGTTTCTGACTCACAGTGTGTGTGTGTGTGTGTGTGTGTGAGTGTGTGTGAGTGTGTGTGTGTGTGTGTGAGTGTGTGTGAGTGTGTGTGAGTGTGTGTGTGTGTGTGTGAGAGAGTGTGTGAGTGTGTGTGAGTGTGTGTGAGAGAGTGTGTGAGTGTGTGTGTGTGTGAGTGTGTGTGAGTGTGTGTGAGAGTGTGTGAGTGTGTGTGTGTGTGTGTGAGTGTGTGTGTGTGTGTGAGAGAGTGTGTGAGTGTGTGTGAGAGAGTGTGTGTGTGTGTGTGTGTGTGAGTGTGTGTGTGTGTGTGAGAGAGTGTGTGAGTGTGTGCGGGGACACGCTGAGGCTCTGAGTGAAATGACAGAGACCCTCCCTGTAAAGGGTTGCCTGTGTGTCACTCAGTGAGTTTAAAGGGTCGGCTACCAACAGAACAAACTTGTTTATTAGTCCGAGCTAATCTGATTGATTTCCCGCTCTGTTACCGTCGACAACCTTTGCACTGCACCAAATATGTGCAGGTATCACAGAGGTGTCCAGGAACGTGAAGCAGCGTTCTGCTCTCACAAGCACCATTTTTTACAAAGTGGCCCTTTGTGGAGTTTGATAATCAGGGCCTGCTCGGCACGATGGCAGAGCCTAACACACACACCTGCCCAAGGAGAGGAATTTGGTTTTCAGGCTTGGTTCTTTCAAACTGTGTAAAGCTGGTTTGGGATTAGGCACCATTACACATCTACAGAGCAGTTTTTTTTTTGAATGAATTGCATAAAAACACTACATCAGCATTTTCATAATCACACCCCTCTACATCACACTGTCACTGCCCATGTGAGCACTTAAGTCCCAGAACAGGACAAAGTAGTCCACAGCTGGGACAGCTTTCAGTACCCTGGGTATCTGAACTGACATCTTGTACACAAGAATAACCAGCAATCAGAACCCAGTTACCTGGAAGTGCAGGTAAACAATGCTTTTCATTTCATCTGGACGCAAATAACAGCTCCACCTCTTCCTGTGCAGCTTCCAGTGCCTGTCCAACACACTGGTTCCAGTCTTTCTTGTAAATAGACATCAAATATTAGCTTTTTCTTTCAGAAAAAGAGCCACCTTCTGTCTACTCTTAAAGCAGCACATTACCATAATGTTACCATGGCTCAGTCTGACTTTTATCCATCACAGCAACGTGAATATTGACCAGTCAGACGCGCACGTCTTATTGGACAATTGGACGTATCGGTCTTAAATATAACCTGCCTGCCGAGTTTTGCATCAAACAGTATGTTCAACAACAGGAAGCCATTAGTGTTGGATAACCTTTTATTACAGCACACAAAATAAAAACAACAAATTCAGGGAAACAACATCTCAGTCTGCGTTTCTTACTGAGAACAATGACAAAGCAAGGATGCCTTTGGATATTCAGACGTACCCTCTCTTTACGTCTGCAAGTGACAAGAGAAAACAAACTCGTCTGTGCTAAAACTAAATCGAAATCACCTACATTCATTAGGCCTTAATCTTAGATGTGGTAAACCAGCAGTCAGTGCCAATAACTCAAGAGTCACGCTCCCCATTCTGCTGCCCCGACCCGATCACTGTGGTCCCAGTCTTTAAAATCCGGGGTCAGACCTTGAATCCTTCAAGGACATCAGGACATGGAACAACAGCTTCTCTGTTAAAAAAGCAACGAGTTCTCCACCAGCCAATCTTTCCTTAGGTGGGATCAACTTTTTCATCAAGGAAGTCAGCAGAGTTCAGGGCGTACAGCATCCTTGTTCCTATGAAAATCAAAGTGGGGCCAGCTTCAAAATGAAGAGTGTAATGATTGTGTTTCCAGTTTCCATCAGCTATGACCAGTACAGGCTGTGTTTGTATGGAAGTTGGGTTTTATTTATATTGTGACACAGGTGCTGTAGTTACTTTCAAACCAGCAGAAGCAATGGTGTGACTGGTGTGATGAAACCCAGAGAGAAATGTGTGGGACCTTATTTACACAGTTCATATGGGATGTATGGTGGAGCAGGAGCCAGCTCTTTACATTTTAATCATGCAGTTGTGTGAAGAGAAGGTACCGACTTCAATCACTCAGGTCCTCATATTGCACTCAGCTGCATTTAACAGGAAAGGAACAAATGCAAACTCTTATTAATTACATATTTACTTTAGCTGTTGATGGAGGTTCATATGACACCGTCGACCTCACATTCTCTCTAAAGCAGACAGGCTGCTGTAAGATTTTCTTTACAAAATATCCAATATATACATTGGCATTTACAAGTAACCATTAAAAAAGGCAAATAATAAATCATAAAAGGAAAACAACTCATTTACAGTGCAAAAACACCTGCAGAGGAGGAAATAGAGCCCAAACACAAACAGAATAGAAACAGTCTTGTTACAAAATGTCAACCTGCCTGTGATGCTGTAAAGGAACAGATTCATTATTGCTGTGCTTGTGTGTTAAGTGATTCTAAAGCTTGATTTCACCCTGAGGAACAAAAAGAAGAGAATGCAACGGCCACCGAGCGATTAAATATGTGCACTTTAAATCAACATTGCGACCCCCATGGAGCTCGTTTCCATGTGAGCGTGAATCAGATATTTTGGGTGGGTTGTATGAGAAGAGTCCACCTGACCAGCCTCAGCACCACGGACAGGCCCAGTAATGCCGGGGCATAATTTCAGCGACACCAGCTCCACGTGCTGAGGAAACGTAGCCTCCATCGCCACCTGGTATTAACATGTGCTGATGTGACACAGGCAGGCCTGCTTCACTGTCTGAGGTGTAGAGCACCAGCAACCTGGATATTAGAGCTGCTCTGCAGGTCGTTAACAGGCCAAAAGGTTGTATGAATTTGTCCTTTTCACCCACGCTCAGGTACCAGGCTCGTCTTCAACATGATAAACAGTCAATTTTAAACGTCACATTAAATCTAACATATTATTTCTATATACTCTAATGTGCAAAGCTGGTTATGGGAAAAAATCATGCTGAGCTTTTGAGGTTTTAGAATATGCTAAAGAAATCATAAAGAATAATCAAGTGATATTAAGGGGGTCGAGTGGATTTTGTATTGAATGAGCCACGTCGTTGACCTCGTGCAGTCTTGCTCCCTTGTGGACGTGCACGCGGTCAGCTGCAAACACCACAGAGTAGTAGTTACTGGCATCATACTTTTTAGGTTGCTTGGAATCAGCCTGAAGGACACGTGCATAGTTGGTTTACTGTAGTGCAGTGCCTCAGTTTGTAAAAGTTGGAGGCTGGATGTAGCCTCCAGGTCTAAAAAGAACCTCTGTGGTCAGCAGGAGATGAAATACTTGTATAGAAGTCTATGGGAAAATAACCCCCAGCCAACTTTCCTGATTAGTTTCAGTCACTAGTGTAAGTGTTCGTTCTGTTAAATATGGCGTCCTTCAGAGGCAGGCGGGAGGATGATGTTGGCTAACAAACCGTTAGCGTCCTTCTGTTTCTTAGATCTGCCCCTTGCTTATTGTGGCCAGTTTTAAAACACTGGCTTCACAATCACGTTACAGTTACACCTTCAGAGGTGATCCAGCTGATCCACTAACAGTCGGACTCGTGTGTGTTGCATTTATGCTAAACATATTGCAGACACAAGCCACATATTAATACCAGGTGTTAGTTTGCTATGACTGTAGTGAATCTCTTATATGGTGGCATCACGTGCATACACAGGGCTGTTTCTTACAGTGTCACACACATTCAGCCTAAAATCTTCATCAACCCTTATTAGGGCCTTAACAAATCCAGATGTTTACACCTGCACAATGTAATACAATCCAGTGCAACAAGCTGCAAAGACCTGACCAGCATCGATCTTGTTTTTGTGGTAACGAATCAAATTATTTGGTATCAAGCTTTGTCTTATGTTGTGCAACATATGTATCCATGTAAGACAGGTCAAATCATGTAAATATGCAGAGACTCCATGGACAGGCTTGTCCCTCTGCTGTCCTCTCATGCAAGCACACACCGAGCTCCTCCATGTTCAGTCACTGTCTCAGGGTTGTCAGGCAGAAGAAGCAAACAACAGCAAACACCAAGTTCAATAAAACATCCCTTTTCTCATGAACATCAGTCTCTGAAGACATCATCATCCACACTTCTCTCTCCTGTCACAGAACCAGCGCTACAGCAACAACAGGTGACGTATTGGGACGATGAACTTCATCTGGTCTTTGTCGGGGTCACATGACACATTCATACGGAGAAAGGTTGGAAACACGAAGCAGGGAGACGTTTTCACTACAGGAAAGTTTACTACATTTTTAATGAACTTCATTCATTCATTAAGCAGCTGCTCACCCTAACATGACACAAGCCCAACCAAACCCCTCTGCAGTTGGTCAAAGTCAGTAACGTAGTGAACCAGGCCGTACACCACAGGCACACGTGCAGCTGTAAGCCACACTGGGGAGGGTTTGCTCGTCATGTATCGCTGTGATGCTGATGGCTGGTCGCTTGCATACACTCCCCACTCTGGTTAGCTAATGTGGCTTAAATCAGTGGTAACCTGCACTCTCATTGGTAGTCCCTTCTGGTCTCTGGTCACCGCGTCGCTGCACTTACTTTGAGTGTGGCTGCAGTTTTACGCAGATGAGTGGAACGAGGCTGAAAAGTTATGATTTTCATTTATGAATGTTTAAGTGGTTGATACACCGTTAGCAGTACTGCTCAGGTGTAACGACTAAAGCACAGACCGTGTGTTCAGCACAGCTGATGGTCATAATGTGTCCTCACATAAATGACTATTTCAGCTGAAAAGTCCAACTGAAGTTCAAATCAGCACAAACTTGCTTTGAATCAATCAAAGCTTGGCCCGAGGTCTACAGTTCCAAGTGAAACCTGTGGATGGCATCGGCCCAGCTGTGATGTGGACTTCTCAGCGCAGCAGTGCTGAAAGGATTGTGGACATTAACAAAGTCAGACTCTTGAACCTCAGACTCTCACTGTGACTCCAACATGTCGTCTTTCCATTCTAACAAAGTATGAGCAGGGAGAACATGCCAGCGTCACACACACAGGGCCTGATGTGAGCCTTTCTTTGTGAGCACACAGCACTAACTGCTGCACCTTTGTTGTTGTGACGTAGTATCTAACCAGAAACACAAAGCAACACACGAAAAGATAAGCATCATCTTCATCGTTATTACAGATCTGTTCACAGTAGGATTCCCACATTTCAATTGTCTGAAATGTAAATAAAACCAGAATACAACCATTTGTACTTTATTCACAATATAACACAGAAAACTTATCAAATATTTAAACTTCAACATTTGACTATTTCAAGAACATTAGTGGCTCATTTTAAATTTGATGGCAGCAGCAAAATGTGAGACAGGGCAACAAAAGCTGAAACGTAAGAGATCCAACAGAGGAACAGCTGATTTGGTTACCTGGCAACAGGTCAGCAGCATGACCAGGTGAAGAGGATCACCAATCTGCAAGAAACTACGTGTACAATTAACAGATCAGAATAACGTGCTGCGCTGCAAAAGACTGTGAACGTCTGATCCAGAGTAATAACAGCATCAAAAGATGCAGAGAAATCTGTGTGTGCAAGGCTGAAGCTCAGTGCTGAGCTTCAGTGCTGAGCTTCAGCCTTGCACACACAGATTTCTCTGCATCTTTTGATGCTGTTATTAGCGCTGAGCTTCAGTGCTGAGCTTCAGTGCTGAAGCTCAGCACTGAAGCTCAGCACTGGCTGCCTGTCACCTCCAGGTGTGAGTCTGAGTTTCAGCTGGAACACAGCTCGCTGTGCCATCCACAGATCACACATGTGAACACGATGCAGACACTCTGCTGTCCTCTCTGGACCAACGCTCATTTAAAATGGACTGAGGCAAAGTGGGAAACTGTTCTGAGGTCAGCCAAAACGACATGTTTGGACTAAAGACGGGAGGAAGAGTCTGCTTTGTTACCAGCACTCAGCCTTCATCGCTGATGGTGTGGAGGCGCATTAATGCCTATGGAATCAGCAGCTGGCACATCTGGCCATCAATGCAGGAAGGTGTATACAGGTTTTAGAGTATTTTTCAGGAGAGACCTGCATATTTCAGCAGGACAACACTAAAGCACACACTGCAGCTGTTCCAGCAGCACAGCTTCACACAGTGGGAAACGTCCGTCTTTTCGTTTTAAAGATGTGCCATCAAATTCAAAACGTGCTATTATTCTTAAAATGGGAGATTTGTTCAGTTTAAATATCTGATCTGTCTTTAGTTCTGCTTTTCTTTACATTTTAAACAGAAGGGGCTGCATGAGTCTAAGCTCAGACTGAGTGTCTGTGGAAATCTGTTTTCAGCTAAAATAGGCTCATCTCAATGCACAACAACAAAAAGAAAGAAGAGGACTTCAGCAGGTTAGCATGGGCTGACATATTTACTCGTTAACGACCACACTCCAAACAGCTGGTTTACACTGACTAGGTTAACCAGCAGATAATCTTACTGCACAGGGCTTCGGTTTATAAATGTGTCTGACAAAGCATCAGATAGTGATTGGTGCCATTCACTGGTGTTACTGACCTTTGACCTCATCGTCCCAATAGTTGTGCCTGTCATTTCCAGCGCTCTCGCTCTGCAGCAACCATTGCACTCCCACAAAAGTACAAAACATAGTTCGTCTCATCATCTGCATTAAAAATACTTTACAAACATTTTACTGCTTGTTCCTGTGTCAGTGAACTGCTGTATGCCGTTTATCGTCGAGTATTGAGTCAGCTAAGGAGACTTTGTGTGTTTGCAGAGTCCTGCACACTCTGAACAGTTTGTCTATTGCTTTGCCTTCATGTAAAGTGTGTGTGTGACTTGTGTGTACATGTAAGCTGTGTATCTGTCCCTCGAATTCCCCGTGTGGTTCACAAGTGTGTCTTTGCCATTTGGTGTGTTGTTTTTACATATGTGAAAAAGTCCTTCTGTTGGCAGTTCAACGCGTGCATGTGATGCCATTCATGTTTACATCTTTTAGTCTCTGTGTGTGTGTGTGTGTGTGTGTGTGTGTGTGTGTGTGTGTGTGTGTGTGTGTGTGTGGGTTTAAGAGGACATGCCATTGACCAGACTCCTCAGCTGCTTGACTACAGTCTCTATCAGCTTCTGTTTGTCTCTGTCATTCTTCCTGAACTGGGAGAAGATGTTGTTCTTCTTACTGGTGTCCTTCATCCTGCACACAGAGACACATGGAGAGGATCACTAACAAATGATTCAGTGAGA
>NC_135174.1:1860532-1863032 GCF_041146795.1 Maylandia zebra | reverse complement strand
TCAGCCCATGTACTTACTTTTCCAGCAGAGCCAGGGCAGTGGCTGGATTTACTCTCAGGTATTTGGATGTTGGCTGGCCATAGTCTGCCAAGTACGTTGACCAGTCCCACACCATGAAGAGGTCCAGGAGCTACAAGACACAGAAAGGTATTCAGTGTATCCTCAGAGTGCACGTGAAGATGGACGAGGGAGAATTTCAACAGCAACAGATGCCACACTTGCCAACCTTGAGACCTCAGAATTAGGGAGACATTCAAAAGGGCTTCTGGAGGGGGGGGTACATATACATATATATATATACAAAAAACTTGAATTTTACAATGTTGATTTATCAGATAAAATAAGTTAAATGACACTGTTATTATTGGCTGGCCGGAAACAGCGGGGGTGTCCAAATTCAGAGGCTGCATCCACCTGAGGACCCGGCCTTTGCAGTCTAAGTGGGCGGGTCCTCTGAAAGCCGGATAGGCCAGAAGTGAGCGACTGTGACGGTCTAGCCTTCAGAATTACGTCACGAGCTCTCTCGGGGGAGTGAAACTCTGCCGCCTGCTCCTCGCTGTCTAAAATATAACCAGACGCTGGCATAAACTCTCGACCGTCTCACACTTTGTTTAATCAGTTTTCTGTTTGACGTTTATTCAGCTGTGTGAAAACCCCGGAGGAGCCCACCCGAGGGATTAATAACGTTTTATTTAATCTAATCTAATAACTTTAATCTCAGCCAAACCGATTTACTCACGAACCAAAAAAACACTGAAAAAGGCCAAACAACAACATGTTTAAGTTATTTAAGTGACTTATATATCATGTTTAACCCGAGTAGCCAAAGACTGCGGGGGTTTGAGAACGATGTGCTGGGGGTTCGCTGTTCTCGCCGGCTCAGATATTTGAAGTTTACACGGCTACATTCTCACCTGAAAATGTGTTAAAAGTGTATTTTGTGACTCACAAAGAGTAATAAGAGTAATATTAAAACTAAGTGGCTGCTGCCATTGTTGGAAACTGGGCCGAGCTATGAATTCTGGGATATGGTTTTTCAATTTTGTTGTCCGGGTGGAAAATCGGGAGAAATTCAGGAGAATGGTGGCTCCAGGAGATTTTCGGGAGGAGCACTGAAATTCGGGATTCTCCCGGAAAAATCGTGAGGGTTGGCATGTATGACAGATGCATCGACTAACTTTTCCAATAATATATATATATAATAATTACGTAATTCAGAGAGGCGTTTCTCTTACAGTTCATTTTAGCTGAGTGCAGAAACTCATTTTACCAGCCAACATTAAATCATGAAGCTAGTGCTACATAATTACAGATAGTAAAAGGTATAAATCAAAAGTATGTTACTATTTTACACTGCTAGACAACTTGTGCTAATAAGTGTTGGTTATTGCAGATTACACTGTTGTCATAGTCTGAGACACAACACCAACTGTTTACTGATTTTCTTGCAATGAAAATTGAATGCAACTTGCGTTTTAGATAGATTTATATTCAAGTCTTGAATCTAATGTGCTGACAACAGGTCCAGTGGTACAGCACAGCCTTTTGTTGTTGGCTGACGTACATCAGAAGTGTTACTAAAAGTCAGAGACCAACATGTTTTTTCTGTGAAAGGAAACATGCAGTAGGATTTAACCGTTTCTAGCTGGCTAATGTTTTTGGCTACACGACTGTCGTGTTTCTATAGAGGCTCCTTCCCTGACTCGCACAGTCTGCATGTTACAGTCCAACATATTAGACCTGTAAGTCATGACGAGCGTTACTAATTGTGTTGTGACCTGCGGTGAAGACTAGAAAATGTCATATAAACCTCTATAACTGCATTCTAGCAACTTGCAGCTCTTTCTCTGGTGTAATTAGGCAAAAGATCTCTCCCCCATTTCCCCCTTTTCTCTTCTCTCTATTGCTTTTGCGTTTGTTTTTTCCTTTTGATTACACTGAGCAGTTTTCTCCAAGTTTAACCAAACAGCATCAAGCACCACCCTTTACTATTGAGGACTGCGCCTCCTGGGTCGCTGCACCACTCTGACAGATACAGTCGATTAAGGAGAGAGAAGAAAGGAGTAAGAAGACTTCTTCATGATGTTAAGTGTGAACATTTTAAATGACCCCACCATGACCTCTGTTTAACCAGATGGAGATGACTCCCCTGCCCCACACAGACACAGTGTATGCTAATGTCATAGGGTGAAACAGCTGGGTATTTCGGTCATGTTGAAAAAGAACAGTGCAAGAACAGCTTAGTGATAATAGCATTATTCTACTGACTGACAGACTCCAACTTACAGAGCGAGGCTTAGCAGCGATGCAATTATTCTCACCTGGGACCAAGTAGCGAGTTCTGAGAAGCCACAGTTTGCTATCTGAGCCCTCCATTACAGGACTCAAAACCTCTACTTTATGTTTTTAAGGTCTGTTGTGAACAGGATCCCGACTCCTTGACTTTGACCACTGGTTTGAACAGCTGTGTGCACACAGTTTGCCTGTGGATTAAAACCTA
>NC_135174.1:1798032-1855532 GCF_041146795.1 Maylandia zebra | reverse complement strand
TAACGACAACACATAAAAACAGGCGCTTGTCCGTCTGTAGTGTGGTTATATTAAATATAAGAGAAAGAGAAAACTTTAAGAAGTTGAAGAAGAAGCCACTACAGTGACATCAGAACCATGAACAAATATGGCTGTAAACAGTTTATTTTGCGACACCACGAAACAAACGATAGCGTAAAATGAAACGATAGATGTTTTTATATCGTCATCCGATATATATCGTTATATCGAACAGCCCTACTGTCACATAACTACCAGTTAACAATATAAACACATATCTCTGTCCTAATGAAGATGCAGCCTCCATGCTGTCTGTGCAGAGGTTTTGTTATTAGTATTATGCTCTTGTTTCTGCAGCGGAAGTAGTTTTCACTTCACCATCGCACTCTGGTCGCTGTAATCATTTCCATACATCCACTCCTCACAAGCTGCAGACTGCTCCTGCATGCATGTGTGAGTGCACACAAAGAAGAAGGTGCATTTGCTCATTTTCTTTTCATCCACCTGACGTGCAGGTAACTAAAAAACCTCTGTAATGTGATTAACAACATAATTGCAAATGTAATGTCACTACTGAATTTAGTACAATATCGTGTTACATTACCATGTTGCTGAAAAATGTCTTGTGATTACAGTAATGTGTTACTTTGGAACACATTACACCCAACTGTGTTTGTAAGAACCATCATCTGACAAGTGATAAGATGATATTACGTTAAATGTCTTTGCATTTCAGTATTTTTCTTAGTTTCAATAGAATGTTATTGTATCTTATCTATATTAAAAGAAAACAAATGTTTCAACATTACAATTCTTTATACTCACATTCACACTGAATAACATCTAAGTTGAACTGCTGAATGGCCCCCATACTGATCTGTTTGAGTTCCGTGTCCAACAGCATCTGCATCAGTGATGTGGACAGATGCTTGCAGGCTGACATACAAGCTGTCTGGGCCACTTTTCCCTGCACAGGGAGAGATTCAGGGAGAAGGAAGGCACAGACAAGAAGCAAGAGGAGAGATGAAGGATGGAAAGATTAGGATGGGGACAGAGTTGGTAGAGGATGAGGATGAGAGGAGGGGAAAGCGACAGAATGAAGTCATTTGATGGGGTGAACATTTTATAAAGAGAGAACGGGCAGTATTTGAGTTTTAAAAATATGTAGGAAGACCAGGATGGGAAAAAGAAGGTGAATAATAACAGATTGAGATAAACAGTTGGGGTAAAAAGTTGAAAGAGAAGAAGGAGGAGGGTATGAGAAAAGAGGATATAGGAGTAATACAGAAATGGGGAATAAAGAGCAAGAAGGGCAAGGGATAATTCCAAGTTAGTGTTGTCTCAAAATCTTCATGAACAGGTATAAATATAGTACTGTGCAAAAGTCTTGAGTCACCACTATGTTCTGTATTTGCTAGAAAAATGGAAAAAGTGCAATGATTTATTGAAATGTTTACAGGTTATGTAAACATGAAAAAGTTAAATGAAAAATTAAAAAGTCACACACATTTGTCACACACACGGTGTTTCAGATCATCAAACTAATTTTAACAATGAACAGAGATGAACCAAGTAAATCCAAGATGCAGTTGTAATATTATTAAATAATTAGTAGCCATTAATTATATATATATACATATACATATATATACACATATATACATATACATATATATACACATATATACACATATATATATATATATATATATATATATATATATATATATATATATATATATATATATATACATATATACTGAGGCAGGTTATTGGTCGGTAGTTATATATATACGTATATATATATATATATATATATATATATATATATATATATATATATATATATATATATACATATACATATATATATATATATATATATATATATATATATATATATAAAAAAACTGCTGTCTAAATGACTCGGGTAAAGTTTGTAGCATGGTGCTTGTTGTTTTTGTCTGCTTCCACTTGTCTTTGCACTAGGATGATGTCGGCGTAAATGTGCAGTCGTTGTGTTCCCACTAGTGCTGTCAGCGTTAATCTCGTTAAAATGACGTTAACGCCATAATGCCGCAAATCTCCGTTAGCAAGTTACCGCGGGTCGCCCCGTGCGTGGGGCTGGACGGCGTCAACACGTTAACAAGCTAACTGCGCTAACGCACTAGTTCCCACCAATTGAGCATTGCGTGGCACATCCAACATACTGTTTTACTTTAGTCCATGACTCGCTTACCATCAGGGTCATACGTCACATGAAAACCAAAATAGTTCCAAACGCCAGATCTGAATGAGAGTGGGGGAGGTTCAGTTTCACGTAGCGTTCAGGCAGTTGCCATGTTGCAATGAGCTTAGCTTCTGTCTCGCTAGCTTGCGCTGTGCTCAGTGGATCTGCACTCGACAGTGCAGCCTAGGCGGAGTAGTCGAACACAGATCCACTGAGCGCTCAACACAGACAGCATCGACAGAAGAAAAGTTGATAAAATAAATGAAAAATTTTGTATTGTTCGATACATATGCGTACCGAACCGAAAGCACTGTATCGAACGGTTCAATATCGATACGAGTATCGTTGCACCCCTAATTTACATATATATATATTTTCTTCCAATTATCCGGGACCTGTTCACAGGGGGCACTAGCAGCTTAAGCAGATGCCTGAACCACATCAACTGTCTCCTTTCAATGCGGAGGAGTAGCAACTCTACTCTGAGCCCCTCCCGAATTGCCGAGCTCCTGACCCCATCTCTGAGTGAGAAGCCAGCCACCCTTTGAAGAAAGCTGCTTGTGTCCACAATCTTGTTATTTCAGGCTACGTCCACACTGGCTCGGAAAGATTTAAAAACGGCGTTTTCGTCTGAAAACGCTCCGCGTCCACACTAGTGTTTTCAGTCGTTTTCACAGAATTGCGTGTGCACATTGAAATGGCCAAAAACGCTTACGTTCCAGTCCTGCGCATTTGTGAAATCTATCTGGAAGCTATCTGGAGCATGTACAGACTGTCAAAATTGAGAGCAAACAAGACAACTGCTGTGTAATGACCTTCACTATCTTAGTTTAATTGGTCACATGACTGCATCATATGACTAACATGCGTCATCGTTTTAGAAAGTCTGCATTTTTGCTGTCCACACTGTGACGCGAAAGCACCGTTTTCAAATGTATGCGTTTTCGAGAACGTTTTGAAAACGCTGCCCATGAGTGAAAACTCTGTCTCAGTGTGGACAGGAGGCCAAAACGGAGAGAAAACAATGCATTTTCAAACGAAAACGCATTAGTGTGGATTTAGCCTCAGGCACTACCCAGAGCTTGTGACCATAGGTGAGGATAGGGACAAAGATCGATCGTTAAATCGAGAACTTCACTTTTATACTCTCCTGTCTTTTCACCACGGACTGGCGGTCGAGTCTGACTTATTGCCAGCACAGTGAACTAAGCTCTTGCAAAGGTTGTACAACGGGTCAGACACCTTATACTCCCGATGCCTCTCCCAGAGAATACTCTGAGGGACATGGTCCAGATAAAAACAGCATTGTTCCTCCTGAATCTGAGGTTTGACTAACAGACTCTCCTTTCCAGCACCCTGGGATAGACTTTCCCAGGGAGGCTGACGAGTGTGAGCCCCCATAGAGTTGGAGCACCCTCTGGTACCCCTTGTTCAAATTGGCAACCACCACCCCATCTGTCAATCCAGGTACTGCCCCAGATTTCCATGCAACACTTTCGAGGTGTTTTAACCAAGACAGCCCTACAACATCCAGAGCCTTCAGAATCTCAGGGCTAACCTCAGCCCCCCGAGGGGCCGTGGCACCAAGGAGTTGTTTAACTGCCTCAGTGTTCTAATTATCGGTGATGTATGAGCCATCCCCTGCTTCCACTATGGAAGACGTGTCAGTGGAATTAAAGAGGCCTTCAAAGTTTTCCTTCCACTACTCAACAATGTCCTCAGTTGTAATCAGCAGCACTCCACTTGCAGTATACACAGTGTAGGTAGAGCACCGCTTTCCCCTCCTGAGTTGCCTGACAGTTTGCCAGAATCACTTCAAGGCAATCTACAAATATTTTTCCATGGCCTCACTGAACTCCGACACCCGTTTTTACTTCAGCCACAGGCTAATCAAGCCTGATAGGAATCCGTCTTTGGCCTGATGGCTCCCTTCACCTCTGGTGTGCACCAGCTGGTTTGGGGTTTACCACGATAGGCACCGACCAGCTTGCAGCCACAGCTCAGTGAAGTGCAGCCTTAGCTGGAGGCGCTGAACATGTTCCCCAGTCCTCCTTAGAATGCTGTTGAAGCTTTGAAGGAGGCAAGAGTTGACCATCTTGCAGATTGGGGCCTCTGCTACACGTTCCCAGTACACCCTGGGCAATCAGTTGACAGCTCAGTCCCTCTCTTTACCCGAGTGTCCAGAACATACGGCCGCAGATATGATGATCTGATTACCAAGTGGATTATCGACCTGTGGCCTAGGGCAGCAGTCCCCAACCCCCAGGCCACAGACCGGTACTGGCCCATGAGTCGTTTGGTACCGTGCCGCGAGAGTTGAGGCTCGGGTGTGGTTTTCAGGGTTTTTAAGCGTTATTTTTTTTTAAATCATTTTTATTGTTAACTCTGTTTCCATGGATGTTGTGTTATGAATCATCTTTTTTTTGGTACCCGTACTAGTTTTATTTTGTTGTATTAATCTGTGACACTTCAAAGGCCGGTCCATGAAAATATTGTCGGACATAAAGGGGTCCGTGGCACAAAAAAGGTTGGGGACCGCTGGCATAGGATGCCACGTGCAGTTATGGGCACCCTTACAGTGGGGCAAAAAAGTATTTAGTCAGCCACCGATTGTTCAAGTTCCCCCACCTAAAATGATGACAGAGGTCAGTAATTTGCACCAGAGGTACACTTCAACTGTGAGAGACAGAATGTGAAAAAAAAATCCATGAATCCACATGGTAGGATTTGTAAAGAATTTATTGGTAAATCAGGGTGGAAAATAAGTATTTGGTCAATAACAAAAATACAACTCAATACTTTGTAACATAACCTTTGTTGGCAATAACAGAGGTCAAACGTTTACTATAGGTCTTTACCAGGTTTGCACACACAGTAGCTGGTATTTTGGCCCATTCCTCCATGCAGATCTTCTCAAGAGCAGTGATGTTTTGGGGCTGTCGCCAAGCAACACGGACTTTCAACTCCCGCCACAGATTTTCTATGGGGTTGAGGTCTGGAGACTGGCTAGGCCACTCCAGGACTTTCAAATGCTTCTTACGGAGCCACTCCTTTGTTGCCCGGGCAGTGTGTTTTGGATCATTGTCATGTTGGAAGACCCAGCCTCGTTTCATCTTCAAAGTTCTCACTGATGGAAGGAGGTTTTGGCTCAAAATCTCACGATACATGGCCCCATTCATTCTGTCCTTAACACGGATCAGTCGTCCTGTCCCCTTGGCAGGAAAACAGCCCCATAGCATGATGTTTCCACCCCCATGCTTCACAGTAGGTATGGTGTTCTTGGGATGCAACTCAGTATTCTTCTTCCTCCAAACACGACAAGTTGAGTTTATACCAAAAAGTTCTACTTTGGTTTCATCTGACCACATGACATTCTCCCAATCCTCTGCTGTATCATCCATGTGCTCTCTGGCAAACTTCAGACGGGCCTGGACATGCACTGGCTTCAGCAGCGGAACACGTCTGGCACTGCGGGATTTGATTCCCTGCCGTTGTAGTGTGTTACTGATGGTGACCTTTGTTACTTTGGTCCCAGCTCTCTGCAGGTCATTCACCAGGTCCCCCCGTGTGGTTCTGGGATCTTTGCTCACCGTTCTCATGATCATTTTGACCCCACGGGATGAGATCTTGCGTGGAGCCCCAGATGGAGGGAGATTATCAGTGGTCTTGTATGTCTTCCATTTTCTGATGATTGCTCCCACAGTTGATTTTTTCACACCAAGCTGCTTGCCTATTGTAGATTCACTCTTCCCAGTCTGGTGCAGGTCTACAATACTTTTCCTGGTGTCCTTCGAAAGCTCTTTGGTCTTGGCCATGGCGGAGTTTGGAGTCTGACTGTTTGAGGCTGTGGACAGGTGTCTTTTATACAGATGATGAGTTCAAACAGGTGCCATTCATACAGGTAACGAGTGGGGGACAGAAAAGCTTCTTACAGAAGACGTTACAGGTCTGTGAGAGCCAGAGATTTTCCTTGTTTGAGGTGACCAAATACTTATTTTCCACCCTGATTTACGGATAAATTCTTTACAAATCCTACCATGTGGATTCATGGATTTTTTTTTCACATTCTGTCTCTCACAGTTGAAGTGTACCTCTGGTGCAAATTACTGACCTCTGTCATCATTTGAAGTGGGGGAACTTGCACAATCGGTGGCTGACTAAATACTTTTTTGCCCCACTGTATGTTCGAATATGGTATTCGTTATGTCAACTAACAGAACACCGCTCGGGTTAAGGTGGGACTAGGGCAGGGCAATATGGCCAAAAATATTTATCACGGCATACATTTGAAAATTTGCGATAACAATATAACTGACGATATAATTGACGTGAGACAAAATACTTTACAACTCCACAGCTTTATTAGTGAAAAAAAACCCCATCAATGTATTTTCACTTAAACAAGCAGCTGTTTTTTTTTAATGTGCATTAAAGTTATATAAAAATTTAACAGTGCAAATGCAAATTCTTTGCTGACAGTTTAACCAAAAGGCATTTCCAGTGGAAACTGGCCGACACATCCTCAGCATAACCATGTAGAATATCCACAAAACTTAAAAAGAGGTTAAACACACACAACACGGTAACATTATGCTGAAGCACAGTACGTATCACTCCGCGAGGCTCCGCCTACGATAGCCGTAATGCTCTGACAATCCATCAAGCGGTGCGGCTTCGTAGCTTAGCAAAGTCGTACTGAAACATTTTTTGAGAGATTTTATTTTTATGTACCACATAAAATCGTTTCGGTAATAACGACGGCCCGCTAGCATGCTCTACCAAAAATAGTGCTTTGTTGTGTATCTGACGGACGAAAGCTAAACCAGTTCCACACCACTGAAGTTGCAGCATTTTTACAAACCAGTTCTGGTTCATCGTTTCACTCAACGATCCGCTTTCACCCTTCTCATTCTCCGTCGCCGCCATGCTTTTTCTGCCATGTGCGTATGAAAACAAAGGCACTGCACATGCGCGTTTTATCCATATTCTATCGCGATATTTCATTTTCTTATCGTTGCCTAACATTATACCGGTATTACCGTGAACGGTATGATATGGGCCAGCCCTAGGTGGGAGAGGCCGTTTCTCCCAATCACACCCTATCAGGTCTCACTGTTGTTGTCGTGCTGCTCATGTGGAGAGAGTCCCTGGGTGGAGTATCTCAAGCTCCTCACCCAGGGACTCCGAGAAGGAGGGTGGTCTCATGTCCCTTGATGTTGTACTCATAAGAGTCTTCTGAATCGCTCTTGACTGGTCCCACACCCAGGACCAATTTGTAGGGAGAATGTACCATCGGATCCCTAGGACACATGAGCAACTCCACCACAATTAGGTAGTGATTCACGGAGGGGATATAAATGTAAAGTTTACAATAAATGAACATCGATAGTAAGTTGTTAACTGTATAAAATAGTGCATTTCACAATATCTTTTACAATATATGTGAATAGCACATGAAGTGATTAATTACCACTCCATCATGGACATCTTGCGGCCCTCCCAGTATACTTTTAGACTGTGTCATCATCGATGGATCTGCTATGCTGGCCAGCAAGCCCACTCGGTCTTACCAGTTGAGTGCCCTGTATGGAGCTGGAAGCGGGTCTCTGGAGGTGTGGATTATAGCAATGTTCGCCGGCTGGAACGGCATTGGTATTGTTGTATTGACTGGATATTTGCATCATGGACATTAATGATGCTGGGATTTCGGACCATTTCCCAGTTATGTTTGATGTTCAGTTATGCAATATGGAACTGAACTCTGAGGGTCCACTGAGCCTATCGCGTATGATTAATCCTGAGGTTGTTGCCCATTTCTCTGCGGCCTTTGCTAACTCTGTCTGTTACGATGACATCAGTAATGCACCTCTCTTGGTTGATGGCCTAGTCAATTCTTTCATTTCTAGATGCTCTTCAGCTTTGGACACTGTGGCTCCAGTAAAGACTAAACGCCCTAAAACCTCTCGCCAACTCTGGCTAAATGAATCCACCCTCGCTCTTAGGCGTGAATGTCGTCGAGCTGAGAGGAGATGGAAAAAAGATCAACTTCAGGTGTCCCTTGACATCCTGCATATGAGCCGATCTAAATTTCAGAAGGCTGCCAAAATGGCAAAAACTTCTTTTTTGTCGAACATCATTGCAACTAATAGTCACAATCCTTGAGTTCTGTTCAAAATCTTTAACTCAGTGGTTAATCCCTGCTCTGATGTTTCGATGGGTGCCTCCCCGGCCCTCTGCGAAAAATTTCTAAATCATTTTATAGATAAAATCTCAGTGTTAAGGGCCCCACATTCCCCGGCAGTAAATCAAGCCCCAGTTTCCGAATGTTCAACGGTTTTTCAACAGTTTGAACCTGTGTCATCCTCGACTTTAAAGGAAATAATTAATAACCTGAGAAGCTCAAATACTTTGCATGACATTATTCCCGCTCGTATCATTAAGGATGCATTAAATACAATCGGGTCCTGTATCTTATTTTTAATGAACTCATCACTGTCATCTGGCTGTGTTCCGACTGTCTTTAAACATGCAGTCATGCAACCTGTTACCAAGAAAAGCAGCCTTGATCATAACATTCGATCTGATTTCTAAACTCCCTTTCATGTCAAAAACTTTAGAGAAAATAGTGCTTCAGCAACTACAGACCTATTTAGAGATAAACGGTATAAGTGATAAATTCCAGTCTGGATTTAAACCGCGTCACAGCACCGAAACTGCCCTATTAAGAGTTTTCAATGACCTTCTTCTCATCGCTGACTCTGGGCGCACTGCGGTCTCAGTTCTATTAGATCTGACGTCACCTTTGACACGGTTGACCATGATATTCTTTTGGCAAGGTTAGAACAAGTAGTAGGCCTTAAAGGAAAAGTTCTCTCATGGTTTAAATCATATTTCTCTGAGAGGTCGTTCTCTGTCATGATGGGAAAATATTCCTCTTCTTCTGCCCCTCTTTGCTGTGGAGTGCCCCAGGGCTCGGTGCTCGGTCCTGTGTTGTTCTCCCTGTACATGCTGCCCTTGGGCTCCATTTTTGAAAAACATAATGTCTCTTTTCACTGCTATGCTGATGATATTCAAATCTACCTCCACCTGACTGGGGATGTTTCATCTTCACTACATCCTCTGTTTGATTGTCTGAGGGATGTGAAAGACTGGTTATCACGTAACTCTCTTACTTTAAATGAAAAGAAGACAGAAATTATTGTTTTTGATAGAAATATGCCTCTGAGACAACTGACTGGCACACTCGGGCCTGTTGCTAACCACCTCACTGATGCTGCTAGGAATCTTGGAGTTTTCATGGATAGTTCCTTCAAACTAGATAAACAGGTGTCTACTGTGGTAAAAACCAGCTTCCACCAACTACGCCAAATTTCTAAGGCTAAACCTTATATACCACACAAAGATCTGGAGAAACTCATTCATGCTTTCATCACTTCAAGACTAGATTATTGTAATTCTCTTTACTTGGGCCTCCAATCTTCCCTCCTCCAGCGATTGCAGCTGGTCCAAAATGCCACAGCAAGTCTCTTAACCGGCACTAGAAAGTATGATACTATCACTCCTGTTCTGGCCAACTTACATTGGCTTCCTATTAAATATCGAATTGATTTTAAAATGTTATTGTTTACTTATAAAATCCTAAATAATATGGCACCTGATTACTGATCTCCTCTGTCTGTATAGCCCTCAGATCATCGGGCCAACTGCTCTTAGTGCAACCTGGTCTCGGCTGAAGACCAGAGGAGGCTGTGCCTTTGCCATTGCCGCACCCAAATTATGGAATAATCTTCCTCTCGACATTCACGCATCAGATTCTATTGAATCTTTTAAATCACGTCTAAAAACGTACTTGTTTAACCTGGCATTCGAGGCTAATTAGGGTAATTTACATCTGGCTCTGCATTTAGATTATGTAATTATTTTATATCTGTAATTTATATTTTATATTGTGATTTTTATCTGTATCATGGTTTTACTGGAAAGCACTTTGGTGTACTTCGGTCTTTAAATGTGCTACATAAATAAATTTGATTTTTTGTTTTGGATTTGATTTGAATATCTGGTACCTGGATTTTGTTTCACATGGGCACCTTGAACAAATTGGAAGTGCTTCATGTTAAATCTCCTTCAAGTGTTAGAAATGCAACTTTGAACGAACTTTGAATTGATCCATAAAGTATAGTACAGCTAGTATAAAACAATCTATTCCCTGGAGTTTAGAAGTTTTATTTATGTAAAGTGTGCCGAGTGTAGCTGCTAGGTGTGGCCTCAAAGAAGTTTCCAGGTTCACTATATAAACACCAGTCAGCTGGTGTTCCTGGTTAGCAGTGACTGGCATCAAGTTCAGAGTTACATGTAGTTTACTGTAGCACTGAAAGTGAGGCCAGAACACAACATTTTTACACCTTGCAGATGGGCCTGAATTATGCTCCCTTGCTAACAAACTCACAGACAGCTGCAGAGACCTTAGTTGTTCTTAATTTCCTACCTTCCTCTAAGCAGGCATCCGTACTGAAGGTAATATCCACCCTGCACTCAGATCCCAGTGGACTCTAATTTCCAACCATTACAACTCTATTTTTAGAGCAGTTTAAAAAACACAACGTAGTTGACCAAAGTTATTTCCAGACAGCAAGAAAATATAAAACAGGTATTAAACAATAATGAAAACTAAATAATAGTAAAACAAAATAAGAATAATAGACAATAAAATAAAACTAGAATAAACAAACTCCACACAGAAAGGCCCTGGCCAGGATGTTGTGAGGCAACAGTGCTAACCACTGTGCCACTGTTTATAAAGCTAACAGGACATTCAACATTCAACAGCAGAGATAAAAATGAAACCTTGGCTTCAAAAGCAAATGGAGTCAAGAAACACACCGAAACAATTTGCATGAAAAAACTGGGATTTCCATGATGTAGTTTTTCTTCTTCTTCAGTCACCTCTTTCACTCACTCACATCTCTCTTCATTTAATTATTAGTTATTATAAATGTCTGGCTCTGTCTTTGTGCTTCCTCCCCTAACCCCAACCGGCTGTGCCGCCCCTCCCTGAGCCTGGTCCTGCTGGAGGTTTCTTCCTGTTAAAGGGAGTTTTTCCCTTCCATTGTTGCCAAGGTAAAGACTGATTGCAGGGTCTTTACTTTACAGTACAGCATCTTGAGGCATCTGCTGTTGTGATTTGGTGCTGTATAAATAAAGGTGAGCTGAATTGCAGTATTCTGGCCTTAGCTTTCATATGCAGTGGATGTTACGTCATCCTTGGTCTCACAGCTTTCCCGCAGATAAAAGTATCTGTTGCTCAAGTTTGAATGTAATTATGGTCTGTGAATGTTTTCATTAGCAACAGTTCCAGATTGTATATTAAAGATAGCTTTCATGTCTGAAAAGTGAAGCCAAAGCAAAAGTGCTGAGTTGCAGACTTGTCAAGTCTTGAGCCAGTTAGCCTGCAGTGTCCCCCTGTGCCACAGTAAGGTCCGCCTATCCTGTAATGTCCCGTTTCAAAGAGCTAAAATGGAAACAAAATGCTCACAATGGGAATACCTCATAGGTGATGTCATGGTGGCTACATCAATCTTTTATATTCAGTCTATGGCAGAACCACAAGCTTAGAGTTGTGGGACTTCTGAAGGCAAACATTAGCATGCATTGTATCGCCATTCTGCCTGTAGCTTAGCAGCAAAGTGTTATAAATCCAGGCAGGGATACTCACCGACATTGATGCATGATCATTGTTGTTATTCTGAGCAGAGAACCCCCAAACCAACCAAAAATGGAAGAAGGAGAGGGAAAGAGGGAAAGGACAGGAAAAGAAATGTGGCAACAATAAATGGACAGCTAGAGATATCTTGCATGCTTGACATGTCAAATTAATCAAGGAGTAAAAAATTCAGTTACAAAGCTGTGCATTACAGAAGGTGTGGATGGAGACACAGCAGGAGATAATAAGGAGAAATAGTCGCACATGCAGGTGAGAAGGGCAGGTACAGCCAACAGACCAATCAGGCTGTGAGCTCAAATAACAGTTTCTGATCAAATCCTTTACACTTTGCTATCTAATGTGCTCCGTTGGGTTGGAGATGATGTCAGTTTGCAAAAACATTGCACAAGCCAGTAACAGCACATCATGCAGAAATCAGCACTGCAACGTGTACATAGCTCAACGTGATATCCACAGTATAAACCTTTTTCAGACAGCACCTACAATCTGACAGAAATGCTATGAGGGCGTAAAAAACAACAGAGTGATGGTGGGAAGTCAGGGAAGGAAAACAAACAAACAAAAATAATCATGCGTTCGTATTATCAACAAAAGATCAACCTCACAGCACGCCATACAGCTAGTGTGTGAACAGAAAGGACAATAACAACACAACCCCACACTGTTCATGTTCCACAGCTCCCAGACAGAGGTGCTGAGCTAACGTGTAGAGGTTGGAGGCGGCTCACACTCACCGGGAGGTGTGTGAACACCTGGAAGGTAGATCGTAGGAAGTTGATCAGGTCCATGAGATACCCTGAGGCGCGGCCGTCAGACTCGGCCATGCCCCATTCGTAGTCTGCTAGCTGGATGAACTCATCGATCTTCTGGTTCAGTTTGGTATAAATCTCTCCCTCTGCAGCATGACGAGCATCCTGGAACAATGTTTTCACAAGAGTTAATGGGAGCAAATATTATTGTTCTTCCTACACGCATTCATTTTTGGAATGGAGACACAGATCTTCAACTTCTGCCACTTCATTAAGTACACCCGTTTAACATCTCATTAATCTGCCAATCACATGGCAGCAACTGAATGTAATCAGGGATGGAAGCAGAGACGACCTGCTGAAGAACTGAGCATCAGAACGATGAACAAAGGTGTTTCTGAACGTGGCTGGCCTTGTCTCAATAACTGCTGATTTACTGGGATTCTCTTATATCAGTTTCTAGACTAAAAAAGTGAATCTGTTCACCGGATGAAAATGCAAGAAGTCAGAAAAGAATGGCCAGACTGCTCAGAGGTAAGAAAGCTAACAGTAAACTCATCACAACCGAGGTATGAAGAAGGTGACTGCTAAAGGCACAAATCACCTTGAAGGTCGACAGTCCGTAGAGTCTTGTGGTGTGAACTGTTTCTGGGGAGACGTTGGTGATGTTTGTTATGAATTCCTCCAGATACCTGCAGGCCTGCTCCAGGTGGGTGGTATTAATGATGATCTGTACCAGCTACAGAGACAAGGTTACAGTTGTAGCCTGAATCCTGAATGCTTTTCACGACTGTGTGTGTGTGAGCAGTTCTAACCTCGGTCAGTCCTATGTGAGGTTTCTTGATAAGGTTTTGCAGACAACTGCTGAGAGTTCTTGTCAGCAACAGGTTGGTAGATTTTCGCAACATGTCATCAATCTCTGTTGAACTGGACACACAACAAACTTGACAGTTGCAAAGTGAAGAGACGGCAGTCCGGGGAGATTAGATATGTATAAGTGTTCGTGTGGCGAGTGAACACAGAGTAGTGTACCTGCGGTGTAGTGACTCGGAGAACTTGAGGCTGGCGTAAATGAACTCTTTGACCTGGGTGTAGATCTGAGGGACAGACTGGGACATTGGCAGCTTCTTAGGAAAGTCCTGCTGCTTATGCACACAGAAAAACTGTATTAATATTCATCCAACACTAGTTGTCTTTTAGGAAATCTTTCTTTTACGTGGATGCAACCGTGCCAGATTGGGGAGACGGTGGTACTTGAACACATTACCTTCTCTATCTCAGCATCGTGGAAGGGAAAGCGGCTGACAACCAGTTTATATTCCTCCTCTGTCTCCACTGGGATGGGACTGTAGTTGTCCAGTTCAAAGATCTCTCTATGGGAACACAGATCAGAGTTATCTTTGGTCTCCACTGTTTGTTCAGTTCAGTTTAATGTCGTCTCAGTGCCATTTTCAGCATCAATGATGTGAAAAAAAGAACAACTTCCCTCACACGGTGCTGATGCTTTGCTGAAACAGTACGAACAAAGCTGATTCTGGTTTTAGTTGTGTGTTTTTAGCTGCTCTGCTTTGTTCAAACAAAATATGCAGGCTGCATACAGACGGGGATGTCACAGCAGAAAGCCTTACCGCAAACACAATTGTTATTGTCAAATTGTCATTTGTGTTTCTGCACGTCCTACTGTGGCAGACGCCACACGTGAGTGAAGCCCACCTGAAAACCAGTGCCCATTTCTTCAGCAGGGTTTCGTTGTACTGGTCTCTAACCTCAAACAGCAGGTCAAACAAACGGTTTACCGGGAAGCCGAACCCCTGCACAAACATCACACAGTCAGAAAACACGTTTTCACACGGCAGAGTCACAAACAAGTCAAGTCCCACTCTTAACCAACCTGTAGTGTGTCAGCAAAGATGACTATGAGATTCTTCAGCTCCAGCACCAAGTCTGGGTCGTCACAGTATGACTGCAGAAAGAGAGTCATCACCACACACTGGTCTAACGTCGCATTACCTGCTTTGCTTCCTAAATCTATGTTCATGTGAGTCTTTGCAGTCCTCTGAAAACTGAGCACCCTGTCATTCAAAAGCGTGTCCGACCACCTTTAGCAGTAACTGAACTTGTAATTGTGAGAAGTTCTCATGTTGACAACATTGTTTCAGTTCACTGAGCTCTGTTTAGGCGTAGCACACTTCAGATTCTTTTTCTTTCCTGACACTCTGCAGCACATTTGCTTATGTGCTTAGGATCATCGTCCTGCTCCATGATCCACTTTGGGCCTTTGAATACATATGAAGTAACTGCACTGTATACTGTGTAGAGTTTTAACTAGGTATATTTTTATAGGAAGTCTGCCTACATGACAAACAAGTTAAGCCAGTGCATTAACAAAGGCCCTCGTTTTTCCAGAGAGTAGGGCGATTTATCACCCTGAGAGCAGCACAGCTGTATATGAACACAGCCTGAGACTGGACACTCAGCACTCAGACTTGTTGTCTATTGAAAGCATATTGTATTTATTTAACCCGCACTGGGAGAATTTTACTCATTAAGTATATCATCTGCATGTCTTAGTTTTGCTTTTTTTTTTAAACAATCTGATGCAGCCTTGTTACTTTTAGCTGACTATGCACTCGCTGTAAGTGCAGGAGCCCGACAATGTGGACTTGCTTTTGTCAGAGCACAGCAGAGGGGCACAGAGGACACCAGGTCTTTGTTAGTCTTCTCACCCATGCTGTGCGGCCTATTCTCCAGCCTGTTAGCATAATCCTCGGGGTCATTTACAACTGACAGGGCTCCAGCGGGCAGGAATATGCCTTCTTTATCTGCTGTTATTGTTGCAATCTGTCTCTCATTAAGGTCACAATGGCCTCCTCTTTGCCTGCATGTGTATGTGTGTTTTGACCTCTGCTCTTAATAGTGACATCATTAGTGTGTTTGTGGGTGTGCTGACCTGTGAGGGGTGTATCATCCACTGAATGAAGGAACTATCATTTCTATTAACTCTCAACAGCATCTTTTCCATTCACAGTCAATGCCCTGCAGACATTAGAGGTGTGTGTGTGTGTGTGTGTGTGTGTGTGTGTGTGTGTGTGTGTGTGTGTGTGTGTGTGTGTATGTGTGTGTGTGTGTGCTCCTACAGAGTGTGTCCGGAGTACAGCGATGATCTTGGACAGCGCCATGTTCCACAGTTCATCAGTATAAGCTCTGGTCACCAGCCCTTGAGTGGCATGGAGGATATGGTCCTCTACAACAAAGAACCTGACCACACACACACACACACACACACACACACACACACACACACACACACACACACACACACACACAGATTTAGGTTCACAGTGAAACAAAACAGCCAGATGAGCATTTGAAAGGAACATCTTACCCCACAATCTGATTGAAGTATCTTCTGTAGCCTTCCACTGTCTCATGCTAAACACACACAAATAGACACAAAGCCATGTTAATACAGATGCAAACGTAACAGTCACCAGTAAGGCAAATATTGAAATAGGAGGGAGAAAAAATAAGTTAAAAGTTGTATTTCTGCAGCTCTTGTCTGACATGGCTTTTGCTTTGTGACTTCATCCCAGGAACCACCGAGGCTCAAGCCTGCTGGGACCTGGAAGCTGATGAACCAGCACCACTCTCCATAGTAAAGATATGGACTGAGATGGTGCCGCCTATCTGTGCACCGAGCATGCTGGTGGTAGCATCTTGCTCTGGGGCTGTTTTGCTTTTTCCTGATGTTATCCTAAAACTTTAAAACATCCTTTATAACTTTTTAAATACAAAGTACAGCTGTTTATTTCCCCCCTGAAAAAACAGTAACAGTCATGGTTTTCTAAGCTTTGCCAGAGCTGGATCGCAGCTGCTGTACGATCTGTGAGTAATCTATTTAGTCATAGTAAGAAATACACAGGTTCTAGGAAAAATTAATACAAGGCAGACTGTGTTTAGTGCCATGTAGTCACAATGAAAGGCCCACTGAAAACCCCCCGAGCGCTTGTCTGAATTTCATTCATATGCTTTACACGTATGTTTAAGCGCTTGTGTTGCTCACCATGTTAGCCTGCGGCTGCAGAACTAGCCGGGCCTGTTTTTTCCTCTGTTTCCTGTAGTAGTTCTCAAATGTTTCTCGGTCACCCTGCACACACACAGAATACAGACATAGATCAATTAACTATGATACATGATGTTACAAACCAGAACACTCAGGTACTATCAAATCCCAGACTGTCCTGGTCCTGGGTCTGGAGACTCGGTGGCTTTTAGTTTGTATTTCTTGCTTCTTTAGTGTTTTGGTGATTTCTAGTTGTTGTGTTTTGTTGTTAGGTCCCTTGTGTTACCTACAGTCATCCTTGTCTCTATGTTCATGTATTTCCTGTTTTACTTTGACAGTCCCGTGTCCTGTTAGCGTTTATAGCTTTGCTCTCCTCCCCGTCTCGTCATGCCTGATTAGTCTCGGCTGCGTTCCCCTCCTGTTTCCTATTTCCTCATTATCCTCTGTGTATGTATGGCGTGTGTTTTCCTTTGTTCTGTCAGGTTTCATGTAGTCGTCCTTTGCTTTTGTTTGTTGTTGTGTTCGCTAAAATAAAGGCTCGCTTTCTATTCAACATCCACCTTCATCTTCGTTGTCTGCGTTTGGGTCCACACTTCACCTTCCTGTGTCTGAATCCCCGTCCTTTTTACCTGCTCTGGGCTTCATGGGGCTTAGGTAATAAACAGATCTTAGGTGACCCAGAGAGGAGAGCTGAGACTCTGATGTAATCACAAGCATTGGAGCTGATCATGAAACAGCTGTGCTGTATTTCAGGGGTAACGTTGGATGTTAGCACTATAACCTTGATTCCACTTAATTAGCATAGCTGTCATTAGATAATCAAAATCCAATGAACAGAGAAATAAGGCAGACCAATGGATAGCATTAGTTATTAGCTTTCGCCACAGACACCTACCAACACAGTATAGATGTGTAGACACCTGTAGACGGGCGAGAAGTCCACCAGATCCTGAGCTGTAAGAATCTGTAAGAACACAAATGGAATGTTTTTAACTGCTTCTTCATATGCTGGTTATTTGGTCATGGTAAATGGACTCGTTCCTGCTCTGAGCACTCAAAGTGATTTACACAGTGCCTCATTCAGCCATTCACAGAAGCACGTTTTGCTATGTGCTTTCTATTTAACATAGAGCTTCACATACATTCATACTCTGATGGATGCATTGGAGAGCAACTGGGAATCATTATGGCACGCAGACTTGAGCAGCCAGGGATCGAACCACGAACCTTAGCAGGTGACCTGCTTACAAAACTGTCTTATGTAATTATAGAAACTTAGTTACAGAATTCCTGATTATGCAGCATGACAAATGGATCACTCTGTAACTAATGACTGACTAACATCCACCTGCACATTTGTTATGTCTGATGAAAATATAATAACAGAAAACTAGAGAAGAAGGAAGAACGATTGAGCAGCCAGGCAGCAGAATCTCAGGCGTTCACCTGTGGGTTAGCCTCACATGGAGCAGAGCTGCACATCACAGCAGTACGAAGGAAAATTAACAGTAAAAAAAAAAGAGGGTCGATGCACTGTTACCTGCTGAATTTAAAAATTATATAAGTATATACATGTACCTGAGTTTGTTTTGTTAGATGAATCTGCTTTTATTTGGTAAGTAAAGGTGGACGTACTCAAGTTTATTATTTGTATCTCTGTCCAGAAGCAAAGCACTTTACTTTCAGTCGTTTAAGGAAAAGACGATCCTGTAACAGTGGAAACTTTCATAATCTCTTCTTTTATGAAAAAAAAAGATTTGCATTGGAAAAAAGTTAATTTTGTATCTTTATGCTGTCAGCCATGGTTCTTTAAAAGACATCAGTATCTGATCATCACCGCCACGTCAGCTACACACACGTCTTATCTCACCTCTTCATCAGCCTCATCATCTCCAGTGTCATCATCCATCAGCAGGCCGTTGGGAGTGTGAGCATGAGTTCGCTCATTGAGAGAGTACACGGGCTTGATGTAGTGGCCCATACTGGCCTGCTTGGCTACTGCACTGTTAAAGGTCCTATGCTGCTGTGCCTGAAGACAAAAACACACACGTCAGCAATTTGACTTCTTTTTTCCCTGCTATGACCTGAATTATTTAAAAAGGAAAAAGCTCTATACCTGTCTCATGGCAGTCTCTCCAACCTTGTCTGAATGCTTTCGAATGCTCTCCAGGAAGTCTTTGAGGTCTGACATGGAGATGTCTTTGATCTCCTCTCTCAGTCTGGGCAGATTTTCAGCCATGATCTGACAGAACCTGTACTGACTGACCCTGCAAGGGATACATCAGAACTATGAAAAAAGAAAAGCAGTCCGATCCAACATTCATTCAAAAAATCAATAAAGAAATACATTTTAAAAAGCAGTGCAGTGCAACAGCTGGCAGACTAACAGTCTGACACCTGTTAGCTTCTCATGTCGAGCCAACATTACTGTGACATTCTTTCAGCAGCCTTCGTCTGATCCTACCTCGGGATATAGACCTTCTCCAACTGCTCCATGGTTTTTAGTGCGGCATAATATCTGTAGACGTAAACAGCACAGCATTAGTAATAACAACTCCGAACTACTGCTACTTATTAGAACCATTTAACATTAAATCTTCAAATGGACTTGGAAACTTAGTAGCAACACAAGGAATGATTAAACTAAGAAAACACTGTTTCTGTTGTCAAATGAATACACAGTAAGAAAGCCTCAGATCCTCCAGCTACACCTGGGGGACCCCCGGTGCTTTCAGGCCATCTGAACTATATACAGTGGGGCAAAAAAGTATTTAGTCAGCCACCGATTGTGCAAGTTCCCCCACTTCAAATGATGACAGAGGTCAGTAATTTGCACCAGAGGTACACTTCAACTGTGAGAGACAGAATGTGAAAAAAAAATCCATGAATCCACATGGTAGGATTTGTAAAGAATTTATTCGTAAATCAGGGTGGAAAATAAGTATTTGGTCACCTCAAACAAGGAAAATCTCTGGCTCTCACAGACCTGTAACGTCTTCTGTAAGAAGCTTTTCTGTCCCCCACTCGTTACCTGTATGAATGGCACCTGTTTGAACTCATCATCTGTATAAAAGACACCTGTCCACAGCCTCAAACAGTCAGACTCCAAACTCCGCCATGGCCAAGACCAAAGAGCTTTCGAAGGACACCAGGAAAAGTATTGTAGACCTGCACCAGACTGGGAAGAGTGAATCTACAATAGGCAAGCAGCTTGGTGTGAAAAAAACAACTGTGGGAGCAATCATCAGAAAATGGAAAACATACAAGACCACTGATAATCTCCCTCGATCTGGGGCTCCACGCAAGATCTCATCCCGTGGGGTCAAAATGATCATGAGAACGGTGAGCAAAGATCCCAGAACCACACGGGGGGACCTGGTGAATGACCTGCAGAGAGCTGGGACCAAAGTAACAAAGGTCACCATCAGTAACACACTACAACGGCAGGGAATCAAATCCCGCAGTGCCAGACGTGTTCCGCTGCTGAAGCCAGTGCATGTCCAGGCCCGTCTGAAGTTTGCCAGAGAGCACATGGATGATACAGCAGAGGATTGGGAGAATATCATGTGGTCAGATGAAACCAAAGTAGAACTTTTTGGTATAAACTCAACTCGTCGTGTTTGGAGGAAGAAGAATACTGAGTTGCATCCCAAGAACACCATACCTACTGTGAAGCATGGGGGTGGAAACATCATGCTATGGGGCTGTTTTTCTGCCAAGGGGACAGGACGACTGATCCGTGTTAAGGACAGAATGAATGGGGCCATGTATCGTGAGATTTTGAGCCAAAACCTCCTTCCATCAGTGAGAACTTTGAAGATGAAACGAGGCTGGGTCTTCCAACATGACAATGATCCAAAACACACCGCCCGGGCAACAAAGGAGTGGCTCCGTAAGAAGCATTTGAAAGTCCTGGAGTGGCCTAGCCAGTCTCCAGACCTCAACCCCATAGAAAATCTGTGGCGGGAGTTGAAAGTCCGTGTTGCTCGGCGACAGCCCCAAAACATCACTGCTCTCGAGAAGATCTGCATGGAGGAATGGGCCAAAATACCAGCTACTGTGTGTGCAAACCTGGTAAAGACCTATAGTAAACGTTTGACCTCTGTTATTGCCAACAAAGGTTATGTTACAAAGTATTGAGTTGTATTTTTGTTATTGACCAAATACTTATTTTCCACCCTGATTTACGAATAAATTCTTTACAAATCCTACCATGTGGATTCATGGATTTTTTTTTCACATTCTGTCTCTCACAGTTGAAGTGTACCTCTGGTGCAAATTACTGACCTCTGTCATCATTTTAGGTGGGGGAACTTGCACAATCGGTGGCTGACTAAATACTTTTTTGCCCCACTGTAACCCCTCCACTGAGCCCAGGGCCAACAGTAAATGTCTGAGGGAAACACCCATCCCAATATAATGATAGTAAATAATAAATAACAACAAAGTATGACCTATATTTGCATGTACATACACTGTACATCTATATTTGGTATTTTCTTTTTATTGTCTATTCTGTAACCACAAAGTATTTGTGTTTTTTTAATTCTGGGCACAAATGACAAGAGTTCAGTGAACGGTCAGCGTGCTGAGCTCCCATCATGATGCTGATAAGCATGATCTAATTGATCTAATGGATCTAATTGGTGGTTCAAACGGTATTGTACACAAATGAACAGAAGACACTCATCAACTGTAAACGCTGTCAGGAGGAAGGAGAAAGTGCCAGGACGACAGCTTTCAGCACTGATGGCGTGTGTGCGTACGTGCCGTCGGGTGCAGCAAATTAAAATCGTTTTGAATCAGGAAATCTTTTTTTTAAACCCACCCCTGCTAAGCCGTGACAGAGCAGCAGCAAGGGGGGCCTTCCTGTGAGCAAGGGCACTTCCTTCCAGTCTCTTAATTGGTACATGGTAATGAACAAGAAAGGGTCAATATTTCCTGTCCAAAGTGAACACCCCTCCCCTCTTTACAGAGACAGGCTTGTAAAGTTTAGACAAGCTAGCAGAACATGAGCTGAAAAGTCGGTGAGATTTTAAACTGGAAAGAGAAATTAGAAATGTTTAGAATTAACAATAAAGGATGACTTCCTGAATCTTATTTTGGAAGGTTCAGGCTTGGTTTCGGCATGGTGTTGGCAGGGTGTCGCAGACAGGAAGTGACAGAGAGAGAAAAGGAATGCAAACACAACAACATGTCAATTAATCAGTCGATAATCACATGTTTAATTTGCTGGCAAGAAGGTCACAGTTACAAGCTAGCTAACTTGTTACAGTTTTAAGGCTTCCCAGATTGATTTATGATAACAAACTCAACTTTTGGGAGTCTTTATAAACTCTCAACTTATTCCAGGCCACACTGTCACTACGTATGCAAGAATGAATGTAAAGCTGACTATTTCCTACATCTTGGCAGCCCAGTTTTAACCAGTTAGCATGTCATGTGATCATATGTCACTGTCACAGGGTCTCTGCTGGTAACATAAAAGCTGACGCACCACGATGTCCCCGTCTGACCATAACTGAGACGTCAGTCCACCTCTAACCCACAGCAGGTGTGTACACCCTGTGCTCTGACAGGCTGCTAACAAAAATGAACTACTACATCCTGCATTGATAACATCTTTTTCTGACATGTCTTTATCTTTATTTATTTATCTTTACCAGTGACACATCAGGTGAAACTACAACACACAGCTGTGTTTAAATGATTGGACCATGATGTATCGAGTTGATTGTATTTATCGCTCTCTACTTGTGATTTTATTGCCAAAGAAAGACTTAAAACTGTAAACAAGGTCACACTGTGGTGAAATGCTTTATGATGGTTACCTTTTGGATTCCAGCTGCTCCTTTAACTTGCTGTACATTTCTAGCACTGCAAAGGGAGCAATGACAGGAAGCAGGATTAGTTTGATAGTTCACACATTTCAGTCAGTTTTGCTCATCACACATCACATTTACAGTGATAACATGTTTAGTTACCAGTAGGCTCCACTGCACTGCAGACCTCCACACTGATGCATCACTGTTGCAGCAGCTTAGGTGCTATACAAGTTCCAATATTACACATGCCAGATAAAAGCATGCATAAATAATTTTTACTTGATACCCAAAAACTAAGGTTATAATCAGCTTCTTCAGCTTATGACGCTGGGAAGGCTGGAGGCAGTCACAGGACGCAAGATTAAAGTCTAAACAAACTGACTCAGTATCCACACACTGATAAAGAGTCAGTGAGGAATTTTACAAAACTCACCACAGTGGATTATAAACTACAGATGTGACTGAAGTGCAGATTTTTAGCTTTACTTCAAGGAGTCTAAAACTAAGTATTGAATTAACTGCTTATGAGTTAAAGCCATTTTTATCTATATTCTCTCATTTTCAGAGGATCAAATGTAACTGAACTAGGGCTGCAACGATTCATCGAGTAATTTAAATAATTATATGATTATAAAAATTTCTTGACACAATTCTTTGCTTTGATGCTTCGTTTAACGCACAGCTCTGTAGCGTGCCACTGTCACCACAGAACTGAAAACAGACCTGCAAAACAAACGTTTTTAGAAGCAGCGTACAAATAAACCCTTTTACATAGAGAAAAATCTGCAGTAATCCTCCAGAAGTTGAATTAAAATATGCAGATGAACTGATTACTTAGTCTGACACCAAGTTTAAATGTTACAGCTTGCTGCATAAGCTAACGAACGGTATTTTACATGGAAGTGATACCTGCAGCGAACAGGGGTGAGTCTAAAGGGGGGCATGGGGGGTACTAGACCATGTTCATTTTAAGACTTCCATAATATTTTTCAGATTGAATTTGAAATATTTTGTTTTAATTAACAGCATTAATATTTAAAAATAAAAGCATTTTTACAAGCCAAGAGAAATGTAAATGGGCCACTAACACTCAGAGTTTATGCCTTGGTTTAGGTTTCATATATATCTCATATTATTGACTTTGACAGATGATGTATGTAGTTAAAGTTCACAACATGACTCATTAATGAGAGAAAAGTATTTCTTATCTGATTACTTGATTAATCGATAGAATAATCAATAGATTATGCAATTACTAAAATAATCAATAGCTTCAACAAGCAATAAGCAGCCTGAGTTGATTCTAAATGTTTTTTGGTAGATGTTCACTGAACTCATTCACTAATATTTGGATATAAATATTTTATCCTGCACAAAAAACAACCGCGTATTCATGGAATGTGCACTGACCTATATTATTCTAACATTGCATGCATGTTATTAAAGACAAAATCTAAACCAGCAGGCTTATGCAATCTGCATCCAGTCTGCATCCAGTCTGCATTCACTACATCCAGTCTGCATTCAATCTGCATCCAGTCTGTATTCAATCTGCATCCAGTCTGCATTCAATCTGCATCCAGTCTGCATTCACTGCATTCAATCTGCATCCAGTCTGCATCCAATCTGCATTCAGTCTGCATCCAGTCTGCATCCAATCTGCATCCAGTCTGCATTCACTACATCCAGTCTGCATCCAATCTGCATCCAGTCTGCATTCAATCTGCATTCAGTCTGCATCCAGTCTGCATTCAATCTGCAACCAGTCTGCATTCAGTCTGCATTCAATCTGCATCCAGTCTGCATTCAGCCTGCATTCAATCTGCATCCAGTCTGCATTCAGTCTGCATCCAGTCTGCATTCAATCTGCAACCAGTCTGCATTCAATCTGCATCCAGTCTGCATTCAATCTGCATCCAGTCTGCATTCAGTCTGCATCCAGTCTGCATTCAGTCTGCGTTCAATCTGCATTCAATCTGCATCCAGTCTGCATTCAGTCTGCATCCAGTCTGCATTCAGTCTGCATCCAGTCTGCATTCAATCTGCAACCAGTCTGCATTCAATCTGCATCCAGTCTGCATTCAATCTGCATCCAGTCTGCATTCAATCTGCATCCAGTCTGAATTCAGTCTGCATCCAGTCTGCATTCAGTCTGCATTCAATCTGCATCTAGTCTGCATCCAATCTGCATTCAGTCTGCATCCAGTCTGCATTCAATCTGCAACCAGTCTGCATTCAGTCTGCATTCAATCTGCATCTAGTCTGCATCCAATCTGCATTCAGTCTGCATCCAGTCTGCATTCAGTCTGCATCCAGTCTGCATTCAATCTGCATCCAGTCTGCATTCACTGCATCCAGTCTGCATTCACTGCATCCAGTCTGCATTCAATCTGCATCCAGTCTGCATTCAATCTGCATTCACTGCATTCAATATGCATCCAGTCTGCATCCAGTCTGCATTCAATCTGCATCCAGTCTGCATCCAGTCTGCATTCACTGCATTCAATCTGCATCCAGCCTGCATTCAATATGCATCCAGTCTGCATCCAATCTGCATCCAGTCTGCATTCAATCTGCAACCAGTCTGCATTCAATCTGCAACCAGTCTGCATTCAATCTGCATTCAGTCTGCATTCAATCTGCATGCAGTCTGCATTCAATCTGCATTCAGTCTGCATTCAATCTGCATTCAGTCTGCATCCAGTCTTCATTCAATCTGCATCCAGTCTGCATCATGCCACATCTCCATTCCTTTATATAAGGAATCACATGTAGCAGTGGAAACAGTGTTGTGACAGCTCATACTCAAACTATGATATATATATATATATATATATATATATATATATATATATATATATTAGGGGTGCAACGATATTCGTATCGATATTGAACCGTTCGATACAGTGCTTTCGGTTCGGTACGCATATGTATCGAACAATACAACATTTGTAATTTATTTTATCAACTTTCCTTCTGACGATGCTGTCTGTGTTGAGCGCTCAGTGAATCTGCGTTCGACTACTCCGCCTAGGCTGCACTGTCGAGCGCAGATCCACTGAGCGCTCAACACAGACAGCATAGTCAGAAGGAAGAGCGCAGGGCAAGCTAGCAAGACAGAAGTTAAGCTCTCCTTGCAACATGGACCTCCCCCACCCTCATTCAGATCTGGCGTTTGGAATTATTTTGGTTTTCATGTGACGTATGACCCTGAAGGTAAGCGCGTCATGGACTAAAGTAAAACAGTATGTTGGATGTGCCACGCAATGCTCAATTACATGGGTGGGAGCTAGTGTGTTAGCGCAGTTAGCTCGTTAACGTGTTGGCCGTCTAGCCCCATGCACGGGGCGATCGGCGGTAACTCGTTAACGGAGATTTGCCGTGTTGTGGCGTTAAGGTCATTTCAACGAGATTAACCTGAAAGCACTAGTGGGAACACAACGAATATGACTGCACATTTACACCGACATCATCCTAGTGCAAAGACAAGTGGAAGCAGACAAAAACAAGCAAGCATGCTACTAACTTTAGCCGAGTCATTTAGACAGCTGTTAGCACATGATTCTCCTTATATGTTTAATATGCTGCTGAGAATATAGCCCAGAAGAAGCGGATAGTATAGCTTTTATTTTGGAAAGAGACATTTCTCTGTAATAAACTCTCTTTTCCAAAGATGAGTGATTCCTCAATCAGATACTGGGCTCGCAATATCGCTAGCCCGACGTCCTGGGGCTAGCGATTTTTTTCAGTCGGGCTACCAAAATCTATCTCTTCCCTGCCCGTCGGGCTATTGTAGGAAGGAAAAATATATGTCAATGCTTTTGCATTCTTTCAGAAATGTAGCTGGGTAATTATGTCATTGGCATCGGTGAGCCACTGTCAATATGTGACATATTGAAATCGCGTTTGAATTTGCGCTTGTTTTTTTGCTTTCACTTTGCAATCGTGCGAACTGTGTATAGACAGCGACAGCACTGATCTGTGAGTGATGATAATTTGTGCACCAATTCCTCTGACATCGTCTTATTAATCGTTAGCTTACTATGCAAAAATGACAAGTGAAATCTCCCGCAGCTTAAACATGTGAGAGGTTGATCGCGCAGAGAATCGCTGAGCTTATGTGAGTGCGTGTGTAAAAGCAGCAGGATATATATTTTAGTTCTGCTGAGCCAAATAAGACAGGTCAGGGTGAAGAAGTGACAGCCAAAGAAAAGCTTACCACAAAACGGAGAAGTTATGACAAATCAGACTATAAGGCAAAAAGAAAGTGCAGCTTTATGGTTTCATGGACAAAATTATTTCTGTGGCTGCAATATGACGAGCTAAATAACCAGGGCTGCACATAAGTGTCCGCAGGTGCGCATTCGCTGTCAAAATAAAAAACGCGCACAAGGGTTAGGGTTAAATTTAAAAACTGTACTTTTGAGTTAAAATATATATTTATAATTTTAATAAATGACAAATTAAAAAGGCATGAACATTTTTTTTTGTATCGAAAAAATATCGAACCGTGACACCAAAGTATCGAACCGAACCGTGAATTTTGTGTATCGTTGCACCCCTAATATATATATATATATAAAGACTCCTGAGGTCAGCCAGCTGGATAACACTGTTCAAAACTGAACAACAAAATCTTTCTCACTGAAGCAGAGGCAGCATTAGTACCTGGTATACAGAGTTGGAGTTTCTCCACAGTGGTCGCCATGTTCCTCTGCTGGACCCGACAGCGAATCACCTCCTCTGTCTGAGCTGTCACCTGTGGGAGAGAACGCAGTGTTGGAGACAGTGAAAAAGAGGGCACCACTGGGATTAAGTACAGTCATGTCTTATAGGGAACTCTCTTTGCAGTAAATGTACATGCAGATTTCTTCACAGGGGAACAGCATGGACGTACCTCCCTGCCTGCATCTTGTAGTCTTCGATTAGTGTCTGTCACTTGACCCTTTGGAAAAAAGACACAAGTTTAATAATTTACATAACTTTAAATCATTTTACCATTGATCTTCCACAAGATTTTATAATTCCACATAATCCATCATGTTTAAAAGAGCTCCTCTGTACACAAACTCTGGGGAGCTACACTGGGTGACATGCTTCCTTCCTCAAGATGAGCATACATACCTCTATAATAGCCATAATACACACCATGTATGGAGGTCAAACAGCCTCACCCCAAAAACACCATACCAACAGTGAGGTTGGAGGCGGGAACATCATGGCGTGGGACTGTTTTTCTGTGTACGGCACTGGGACATTTCAAATAATTGCAGGAAGGATGAATGGAAAAATGTACCAAGACATTCTTGATAAATATCTGCTGTCATCTACGAGGATGATGAAGATGAAAGTTCATAGAAGGGGCCCACGAAGCATTCAGGATTTTAAGACTGTGCAGAATCATTCTGACCAACAAAGGCTTTTGTACAAAGTATTCAACAAATTGTAGTAAGCGTTTTTAATACTTTCTCCTCGTGTCATTTCTCATTATTACACATCATTTATGGACATCTGTTGATTGATTTCTTTGCATGAGTGGATTGGATGGCTTTTTACTGACATCCTGTGAGAATCTAACACCAATACCACCTGTAGAAATACATTTACCTAGAAAATTGGTGATATATTCAATATGCATTTTATGAATACTTCAGTGTTGGTTCTGGCATACTTGGTGTTGCATGTCTATTCTGCTCATCTCTTCGTGCCCTCTCTTTTCCCTTTCTACAGCTGCTCAGCCTTGTAATCAGCTCATTGTCCATGTCCATTAACCAGGCCATGGAGAACTGAGCCTATCGACTGTGCACTGGGCCTTTCACGGAGTTTAATGGCTTGTGACAGGGTCTTTCTCACAGATTCAGTGACAAACCTTTCAATTCTAGCGCTTTACACATTCAGTCATCCACCCATTCACACACACATTCACACACTGGTGATGGCAGCTACATTGTAGCCACAGCCACCCTGGGGCGCACTGACAGAGGCGAGGCTGCCGGACACTGGCGCCACCGGGCCCTCTGACCACCACCAGTAGGCAACGAGTGAAGCGTCTTGCCCAAGGACACAACGACCGAGACTGTCCGAGACGGGGGTCGAACCGGCAACCTTCCGATTACAAGGCGAACTCCCAACTCTTGAGCCACGATCGCCCGTCTATTCCTATTCCTGTGGCCACTTGATTATCCCACCAGGTATCTGACAACCAGCAGGTGTTGACTGTCTGGATCTTTTTCTTCCCATTCAGCTGAATGACATTTCAAAGTCATTGCTGTAGGTCCTAGTGATATGAATGAACAAGTGAATGCCTCATTCACTCCTGGCATATAGCTTGATGTCATCCATGTGATGAGTGGGAGATAGCTAGCATTTCCTCTATTTCGTAGTCTTGTTGATGTCCTGGCTGAGAGGGTTCATCTCTTTGAATAATCCTGCACTTCATGCTGATTGTGTAACTGGCTTGAAGTTGCCCCCATTGAATTGCTGATGAAGTTCTAGGCATTCCAGGATCCATGTGTGATGCACTGAGTTGTATGCTTTCTTATAATCAATCAAGGCAGTGCTCAGGTTCTTCAGTTTGTCAGTCTTGAATGACTGGTGTTTGGCCCCATTCAGTGTTTCTGCTTATTCCCTTCCGGGTCCTGCTCATGTTTTGAACCATGTGCCTGTTTGTCTTAGCTGCTATGATGACTGATAGGAGCTTTCATGTTTTGGGTCTGAGGAAGGTCATTGACCGGTAGTTGGATGGGTCCCTTCTGAAGATCCTTGGGTGATCACGACTGTCCAGTCTTCAATTAGCCATCCTTGGTGTGTCTAATCTTTTAGTAGCTAGTTCATTTGTGCGACACTCATGGAGAGCAGTTAGCTTCTTTAGCCAATTTCCTGACATGACTCATATCAGGAATTGATGCTGTCCAACTCTTCATACTTGAGACTTTCTTAGATGTCTGACAGTGCGATGGTAACTGAGGCCTGTTCAGGGAGGTTACTGGAGTTTGCTCTTAGCTCCACCAACCATATGTGTGTTGCATCCTTGTCCCATATAATCCTCCAGTATTGCTCTGACTCCAGCTTTGGTAGGGCTGTTCTCATATTGTTCCCCTGCCAATGAGATACTGCGAGTCTTTGCTTGGCAGTTTCCAAGGCCTCAGGTATGTCCAACTTACTGTACTTCTTAGGAGGGAATCTGAGAGTGTAGAGATGCTATCTCCTCCCTGACCTGATGTCCTGGCTCCCCTTTGCCGTAGCATTTGTGCCGTCCTTCCTAAATCTCTAGTTGTGTTAGCAGTTGCTTCTTAAGGATGTTGAAACACTGAGCTACTAGCTGTTTTGCGGTTAGTCCAGATTTTGGGTTTCGATGTATCCATAGGTCCCACATCCTCTTTATGCAACTCCATCTTCAGGGATTACTTCC
Source organism: Maylandia zebra (assembly GCF_041146795.1). Classification (NCBI taxonomy): domain Eukaryota; kingdom Metazoa; phylum Chordata; class Actinopteri; order Cichliformes; family Cichlidae; genus Maylandia; species Maylandia zebra. The sequence goes on along the minus strand of NC_135174.1, from coordinate 1,825,530 downwards.
ATAGTAGCATCCCAACAATGCCCTGTATAATTTTGTGTTGTATTATTTAGTAATATATGAATAATTAATTGAAACACACACCAACACACAAATATAAATATGTATGCTTTGTTGTCTTGTTGTATGGTAAAGACTGCCCAAGATGTTGATTTGGTGTGGATAAGTGAAATTCTGATATTTTAGTCTGTTACTTTGTATTAATTAGCAGATATGTGTCTGTGCTTTGCACCCATACAGTTTGGGAATGCAGCTCACTAACCTTAGCTGATAACGGAGCACAGCACCACCTCTAAATATGCTCACTAGCTCCAAAACTAACATGATACCATGACATGACTAATGTGGCCAAAAGTCTGTTGAGTCTTAAATGCAGAGTCCACAAAAAGTAGGTGACCTCACTACATGTTAGAAGTGGGAATCACCATACATCCCACGATACGATATTATTGCAATTTTTAAAATATTTTGCGATATTCAGATTCTGTACATAAAGGTAAACTTTATCAATATTCATTTTATCTAATATCAAAGTCTCACACTCAGTCTTTCTCTCATTTCAGTTTTATTGTTGACAAACTGAACGGTTTGTATTACAGTCTAGTCCAACTTAACTGAATGCATCTGGTACAATTACAGCTATTCTGAACTATGCAATTTATGAAAACTATGGAGCCCCTTCAGCAACTGAAGAATTTGAAAGTAAATTAAAACAAAATATAATTTTACATTAAATAAAAAAGTTTTAAACGTAATTAAAATAAAACATGTCTTAAATTAAAATAAGTAAACTGTCATGTTTATTGCTGCCAAAAAACAGTTAAACACATTTGGACAGTGTCAGGATTCTTGCTCAGAAAAAGGATCAACGTGCTCTGAAGTCAGAGCACAGAAACCTTTTTTGTTACAAAATATCGATTTCTGCTGTCGCTGTATCGATACATTATTAGCAAACAAAATATCACGATACTACACAGTATCGATTTTTTCCTCCACCCCTACTACATGTAGCAATCTACAGCCATTCCTTATATGCAGTGTGTGATATTTGGCAGCAAAGAAACAGGTGAAAAATAGAGACATTGACAGTTACAGCCAACAAGGAGGATGGCTTTTGGAACAGAGCTTGGGTCTCCTGGGCCAGAAACACCTGGTAAACCTAAGAGTGAGACGAAAGTTTAGAGGTAAGCCGTCCCAAAGACGGACTTCAACTTACCTGCCTGGGACTGCAGCCTCAGTGAGCTCAGCATGTTATTTGCAGTGTGCTGCAGCTCCCAGCTTTTACACATAAAGCAATACAGGGACTACTGTTCCCAGCTGCAGTCCAAGATAGTGCCTTTCAAGTCTGACTATCAGTGGGATGAGCCTGCAGGTAGCAAAAACATAAAAGGGCTAGGCCAGAGCTGGCTGTTTATCAAAACCGAAACTTTAAAATTGAAAAACTTGATTAGACCAGAGCTCTCCAACCTTTTTGCGCCACGGACCAGTTTATGTCCGACAATATTTCCACAGGCCGGCCTTTAAGGTGTCGCAGATAAATACAACAAAATAAAACCAGGACTGGTACCAAAAAAAAAAAGATTTATTCATAACACACAGGAAAAGACCCAGAGAAACCGAGTTAACGATAAAAACGATAAAAAATAATCATAGAACCGATAAAAACCCTGAAAACCATAAATTTCACACCAGAGCCTCAACTTTCGCATGTGACAATAAATAACTCCGAACCAAACCATCACGTTGGTCAGAATTTTCTAAATGAAATCCAAGAAAGAACTGGGAACGTTAGCCTGGCTCTGAAGTCACAGACTGTGCTGAGGCATTTGTGATCACAGCTTCACTGAATCCAGTAGGAAGGTTTATGATTCAGATCATTGAGCACTGTCAGATTACCAATAATCCCAAAAAATCCTGCTGTAATTTTCTCTTCTTCACAATGCAGGAGTTCACACACCCACTGTTAAATTAAAAAGCCAATGTATAATAAAAGCGAACTCTCTTACTATCACCTCTAGGTGTCGCTAGTTATGTTTAATGTAATCTCTCTTACCATCAGTTTTTCTGCATCAGCACGGACTTTGAGGAGCTCTGTGATGGCATCCACAAACCCTTGGTGGTGAAAATTGCACATCTTTTCAATCTCACGGTCATGATTCCTGATCCTGGCATCAAGCTTTTCCATGAAGCGCTTGTGGGCATTGGGTTGGTCATCATAAATAGACCTGAAAGAGGAGTAGATGGGTAACAGTTTAACAAACAGCAGAAGAAAGAGGATAAAACATGAACAGAAAAATGAAAAAACAAACAACCCTTTCTTATGTGTGTGCCAGTTTAGCTCAGTGGGTGAGCAGGCGACCACATGGCTGAAACGCAGCGGTGCGAGTCTGATCAGTGGCCCTGTGCTGCATGTGCTCAAACCCCGGTCTCTCTCCACCACTAACCAATAAATGCAAACTTTTCACGGTTTTAATTGAAAAATTGTACTCGTTCACTGACAAAACTCACATAAAATGATAAAACCTGCACAGCCTTCTCAGGTTAACAGAGCCGCTCATCTTTCAGCTTCTGTCTTTTTGTTCAAACGTGAGCTGAAATTACAAACAATGTTGGATTTTTACACACTGGTCATCTTGACCATATCTACATAAATAGGTGCACTGATTTGCTGCTATTCCATTTTTATTTATATCCTTAGAAGTATATATTTGTATATTATTGGAATTTAAATTCCCATCTTATCAGTCAGATGTACCAAGAGACACCTAAAGCAGAGTGTTAGTACTGTATCAAAGCTGATACAGATTAGATTCCTTCATCCTTCATGAAACATTAGGAGCCTCCCTGTAAATGCTGGCTCTGGACAAGGGCTGTGCGGTATGTCCAGAATCTCATATCCCGATATAAGACATCTATCGTCCGATAACGATATAAATCACAAAAATGTAACATTTTCTGTAAAGTCTGTGAATCTCGGGCAGCTCGACTTGTGTGAAGTGTTTCCAGCTGGGCGTCGTGTAGCTGGAGTCGAGTGTTTTAACCGACGCATGAAACGATACAGTTTTAGACATAAGTTGTAACGGCGCCGTTTTCTTTGTATTTTTTACACGGCGTGCTGCGGGGAGAAGCCTGTTCTAACGTTTGAGTCTAAGGGTTATTTTTTAGCACCTGGCTTCTCTTATTTACTTCTCATCGGTAGACTAAAACACAGTGGGACCAAAAACAACAGAGTGGGAGCTCAAGGTAACAATCCAAAGAAAGCACAAAGAGCTGGAGTAACAATACTGCAACAGGTGTAGAACTTTCCATTTCAGAACATACAGAATATTTCCCATTTGTTTTAACGGGCAGTCAGCTTTCCTTTAATGAAATAAACGTTTCCTCATTGGTTCTTGCACTGATCAGTTTTTGTTACTGTACATGGTGAATGTAAACATGTCATACATACTTTTCTATGACATGTTTTGACAAATAAACTGAATTATTTCAGCCTTTGTATGAAAATCTAGCATGAGCACAACTGCATCATTTGTAAAAATAATTACGAGGAAGAGATCAGGAACATAACAAGGCAACTACAAAGTATTGTATGTTTCTGATCTTTCCTGAACCAGGAGTGATAATAGCCATGCAGAATGCTTCTACAAACACTTGTGAGAGAAATGTGGGGCACTCTCCGGAGCTCAGTGAAGTCGACAGGATGCCACATGTGCAACAAGTACAGCTGTGAAATTTCCTCACTAAATATTCCACAGTCAACTGTTAGAGGTATTATAATGAAGTGGAAGCAAATAGAAATGACAGCAACTCAGCCACAAAGTGGTAGGCCACGTGAAATCACAAAGGGAGGTGCATAGTGCAGAGAGGTCGATCGCTACAGACCTCTAAACTTCACTTGGTGGAGAGTTTCATGGCCGAGCAGCTACATCCCAGCCTACAATACTGGCATAACCTTCCATTTAATGGAATTACTACGCCATCTAGTGACACTGAAGAGGAATAGCATGAGTATTGTTGTGAACCTACCAGTGACTCACTCAAGTCACAACAACAGTCACCTCAAGGTGCTTTATATTGTAAGGTAGACCGTACAATAATACATACAGAGAAAAACCCAACAATCATATGACCCCCTATGAGCAGCACTTTGGTGACAGTGGGAAGGAAAAACTCCCTTTTAACAGGAAGAAACCTCCAGCAGAACCAGGCTCAGGGAGGGGCGGGGCCATCTGCTGTGACCATTTGGGGTGAGAGAAGGAAGACAGGATAAAGACATGCTGTGGAAGAGACAGAGATTAAATGCAGAGAGGTGTATACACACATACTGAGTGGAAATCCGAATTACTCCATGAATTGCGAATCACCAAGACCTCAAATAATAATTGTTCTGCAAAACTACTGTCAACCTGCAGCAACATGAACTGCCATTGTTTAGAAAACCACACACCTGTGTATAAAGGCTCCCACAGTTTACACTGCACGCCAAGACAAACACCAGTCCATGAAGTGCTGAGAAAGAATCTGTGTAGATAACAAACTGCAGTGAGGCAAAGATGAGAAGAGTCTCATGGAAGCCTTAAATAATGTGACAGGAAGTTACTCCAGCTCATTCTGCCAAAAACATTTTCTCACAGTTGTAGGGTTTATTATCTTTGACACATACAGTTCTTAGCTTTTAGATTTTTCCATATTTCCAATAAAAACAAGGAATACTTTGAACCTGTTTTTAATTGAATTTCCCTGGTAAATACTTCTATGCACATATGTATACTGAATCCACATTTTTGCACAGATTTGGCCTTGTAAAGATAAGATTAGTTAAGATAACCTTTATTAGTCCCAGGCTAATAGGCTGCCGACCTTTGCCAGCGCACGTGGTACTAAGCTTTTGATCAGCTGTAAAACAGCCTGTTTCAGTGTAAGCACTGTTTTCAGTAAACTGCATGCTCAAAAAGTGTTTTGTCTCACTCCCATTTCTTCTTGTTGCATGTTGAAGCTCAATCAAAAAGATCAAAATGTGATTTTTGACCTTTCTTAAGTGATCTTAAACTTTTGATTGGGACTGTATGAAAGGAAAGGTGCGTAAAGCATTGTGAGGGCTCAGGTATAAAAGAACCAGTCCAGTCCAACAAGGCTATCTGACAGGACATTATATTAGTACATGTTGTGGTAAAAATTAAATAATGATCCTTAAACCCTACTGCTCAAAGTACTGCTTGCACAAAAACACCTTGATATAATGCAATATTATTTTGAAGCCACCTCACCCGGGTCTACGTTGCCTTGAGAAGTAACTGTAACAGTATTTAAACATCTGTCAAAAACTTCCCATCAGCAAATCAATCAAATATCTCTGATGGATAAAAAACAGCATTTAGCCTTTCATCCGTGACTTGTCTCCGCTGGGCTTATTTGTAAGTGTGATAAACATGTATTTAAATTAAGCTTGAAATTTATGGCATTGCAACATCGGCCATGAAGCAAAGCTGCAGCTGTGCCAAAAAAAGCAACGCAACAACGAAAATTATCTTCAGCAAAAGCAAACTGCAGTCAGATACTGATCTGGACACAGACATCCATCATTTTAAATGAAACTTGATCCATTTCATCCAAGGATTTGAATTTGATAATTGCAGCAACTGTCACAGATTCACATTTAGGTGCTTTTCTTATGAAGACCTGAGCTGTTTATCTGCTTTCCACAGAGCCAGGATAACAACAGTCTGATGGCTTTTTGCTATATTAAGTGCTACAGTTTCTTAAAAAACCATTTAGAAATTTTAATCAACAACTTTCAGTCTAATTTAATCCAAGGGATCGTGTAGGGTTTGTATCCAGCTGTCTCACTATAATGAGACTCATGCAAGTAACAGTTTGCTTCATTTTATTTATTTATTTCATTTATGTGGAGGAATACACACGAATTATTTTGCCAGTGACACAGGAGTGGGAACTTTGTGCCTTTGAGATATGCTGCTCCCCACAATACAGTGGGGCAAAAAAGTATTTAGTCAGCCACCGATTGTGCAAGTTCCCCCACCTAAAATGATGACAGAGGTCAGTAATTTGCACCAGAGGTACACTTCAACTGTGAGAGACAGAATGTGAAAAAAAAAAATCCATGAATCCACATGGTAGGATTTGTAAAGAATTTATTGGTAAATCAGGGTGGAAAATAAGTATTTGGTCAATAACAAAAATACAACTCAATACTTTGTAACATAACCTTTGTTGGCAATAACAGAGGTCAAACGTTTACTATAGGTCTTTACCAGGTTTGCACACACAGTAGCTGGTATTTTGGCCCATTCCTCCATGCAGATCTTCTCGAGAGCAGTGATGTTTTGGGGCTGTCGCCGAGCAACACGGACTTTCAACTCCCGCCACAGATTTTCTATGGGGTTGAGGTCTGGAGACTGGCTAGGCCACTCCAGGACTTTCAAATGCTTCTTACGGAGCCACTCCTTTGTTGCCCGGGCGGTGTGTTTTGGATCATTGTCATGTTGGAAGACCCAGCCTCGTTTCATCTTCAAAGTTCTCACTGATGGAAGGAGGTTTTGGCTCAAAATCTCACGATACATGGCCCCATTCATTCTGTCCTTAACACGGATCAGTCGTCCTGTCCCCTTGGCAGAAAAACAGCCCCATAGCATGATGTTTCCACCCCCATGCTTCACAGTAGGTATGGTGTTCTTGGGATGCAACTCAGTATTCTTCTTCCTCCAAACACGACGAGTTGAGTTTATACCAAAAAGTTCTACTTTGGTTTCATCTGACCACATGACATTCTCCCAATCCTCTGCTGTATCATCCATGTGCTCTCTGGCAAACTTCAGACGGGCCTGGACATGCACTGGCTTCAGCAGCGGAACACGTCTGGCACTGCGGGATTTGATTCCCTGCCGTTGTAGTGTGTTACTGATGGTGACCTTTGTTACTTTGGTCCCAGCTCTCTGCAGGTCATTCACCAGGTCCCCCCGTGTGGTTCTGGGATCTTTGCTCACCGTTCTCATGATCATTTTGACCCCACGGGATGAGATCTTGCGTGGAGCCCCAGATGGAGGGAGATTATCAGTGGTCTTGTATGTCTTCCATTTTCTGATGATTGCTCCCACAGTTGATTTTTTCACACCAAGCTGCTTGCCTATTGTAGATTCACTCTTCCCAGTCTGGTGCAGGTCTACAATACTTTTCCTGGTGTCCTTCGAAAGCTCTTTGGTCTTGGCCATGGCGGAGTTTGGAGTCTGACTGTTTGAGGCTGTGGACAGGTGTCTTTTATACAGATGATGAGTTCAAACAGGTGCCATTCATACAGGTAACGAGTGGGGGACAGAAAAGCTTCTTACAGAAGACGTTACAGGTCTGTGAGAGCCAGAGATTTTCCATGTTTGAGGTGACCAAATACTTATTTTCCACCCTGATTTACGAATAAATTCTTTACAAATCCTACCATGTGGATTCATGGATTTTTTTTCACATTCTGTCTCTCACAGTTGAAGTGTACCTCTGGTGCAAATTACTGACCTCTGTCATCATTTGAAGTGGGGGAACTTGCACAATCGGTGGCTGACTAAATACTTTTTTGCCCCACTGTATATCACCATCTGCCATGGAACAGTGGAGAAAGATCAGCCAACTGACATGTGACAGTTTACGGCTGCCGCGATTACATCGACTATCAAAATCGCCTAAACCAGTTTAATAGTCGACCCGTTGTCTGAAGCTTTGCAAAATCCTGAACAACACAGGAATAAGTAGTAGCACTTAAGTGTATAATAACAGACTGAAACAGAAGATTCAAGTCAATTTAATTTACACAGCGCCACATCACAACAGCAGTCACCTCAAGGTGCTTTATATTGATAGACCCTACAATAATACATACAGAGAAAACCCAACAATCATATGGACCCCATATGAGCAAGGTGACAGTGGGAAGGAAAAACTCCCTCTTAACAGGAAGAAGATGGCCCACCATATCCCAGAATTCATAGCACGGCACAGCCAATTCCAGTTTCCAACAATGGCGGCAGCTACTTAGTTTTAATATTACTCTTTCTGGGTCACAAAATAAACTTTTAATATATTTTCAGGCGAGAATGTAGCTGTGCAAACTTCAAATATCTGCTCGGTTTATCAAGACATCACACATTTGCAAAATATGTTACCCACCAGCTCAATAGGTGACCGTCCTGTTATATGTTAGATAGCAAGGAGCAGACGGCGGAGTTCATCAAACTTCACCGAGACGATCTCCAAATTTCATTAAAACTTTAATAAACTATCATCTTGTCTTTATTTTTAGTTGGCACACACCTGAAACACTTCCAGCTGTAAGCTAATGATAGTTATATAAGAGCAGATGCTGCTGGTGCAATAAGCTGTACGTTTTACATCCGATGGATCTGATTAGTCGACTAATCGCAAAAATAATCGGTGACTAGTCAACTATGAAAATAATCGTCTGTGGCAGCCCTGATGGACAACCATCACAATTTTGCTCGGAGGAATCTCAAACGTTTCTACAGTCTGCTCATCTGATGTTAGTGCTACGCTGTTCTTCATTAGTACGATGAGATTAACACATCCTGTTTGTTCTTTGGTTTTTAAATGAGACTTTATCCTGGACAAACTCATGGGCTGTTTTTGTATTTGGCCAGTAACCATTTTCTTTTTTGTGATCAACATTTTATTGATTTAAAACTCGTCCAAGCTGTTAGAAGCAGCCTTCAATGTGTCCCAGTCTGTGGTCTCCAAACACGTGCGAAGCTCCTCCACAGCCTCGTTGCTCCACAGTTTTTTAGTCCTCATGACAGGTTTGGAGAGCTTCAGCCTCTGTCTGTACGCGGGGATTAGGTGGATCATGACGTGGTCAGAAAGTCCGAGTGAAGCGCGGGGCACCGTGCGATAGGCCCCACCTCTAATAAGTTCTGTTCTTCTTTGTCTGAGAAATCAATTCTGCATTTTCTGTCACCCCCAGAGTTCAAAATACTGGTTCATTATTATTTTAAAAAACAGATATTTGGTCTTATAGTTTTAAAAAAATCCTTTACTGCCCAGGCTTTTTCCCAACAATTTAAGGTGAAGGGAGAACAAAGACAAGCAATGCACTCATTTTCAAACTGCTCCTTTCTTTAACTGTCAAAGATTTATGTGTGGGTGCTTTTCTTGTGCAGACTTGAGCAGTTAAGCAAAGTGAGAGAGTATCAGCATCTAAATTATTTTATGTGGAACACAGCAGGCTAGTGCTGATACACAGGCATGGAAATCAACTGAAACACAGGTGCACAGGGCTGCTTTACATACACCCACACACAGAAAAATCCCTTTTAACTGAAAACCTAATAGGTCAGAGAATCATTTTTTTATGTATTAAAAGAAAACTATTGAGAATATGCACTGTTGATAAACTGTCTGCTGTTTAATTTAAAAAGTCACATGAATGTAAAAATTTAGATATTTTTAAATAGAGTCACTCTCTAAACAGATTTATTAGTTTAGTCATGCAATATGGCTTATGTTTATTGTTTTATTTTTACTGCACAGTCTTCAATAAAATATATGCAAAATATTTTGGTTTGATGTCATTATTGTTACTAATATTCTTTAGGGCTGCAGCTGTTGGTAATTTAATTAAACGATTAAACTATAGGTTATTTCGTTAATTAATCAAGTAATTGGATAAGAAAAATGTTGGTCTTATTAATTAGAATTAGAATTAGAATTCAACTTTATTGTCATTGCACATGCACAGGTACAGGGCAACGAAATGCAGTTTGCATCCATCCAGAAGTGCTTTAGTGATATAGATATATTACAATATATATTAGCAATAGTATAGATATGTAAGTATATTACAGAAATGGGTCTATTATGGTATGTTATAATGTACACGGTATTATTAATGAGAAATAATAGATATTGAAAAGAGAAAGAGTCTTTCAAAATGCTCATTGGTTTCCATTTTAGAAACTGCAATCTTTGGAGTTTCATTTTTAGTTTCAGGTTTCATTTGTCAAAAACAAAAACACCAAACCTTTTCTATTACGGGGCAAATTAAATGTTATTCTTAAAGAAAACTTTTTCTTATAAAACGCATAAAACATAAATCTGTACTCTGAGTTTTTGTACACGTTTCAGTCACACAGTCCAGCGGCTCACAGTTTGGTAACCTATGTGCATTTTTATTGGCTTGTGATTTTTCACTGTGTGAAACGATAGAGCAGCTACAAAGTTTGCTTTTCTTCACATCAGACTTTTTTGATCAGGTGCTTTGATGGAGGATTCCTGCTCACATTTTCCCAGTAAATGTTTTAATGGGGATCAAAGGAACAGCGCTGCTGCTTTAGATGCTAGAAGCCTTATTCAAACAAAGCTCACCTTCTCAGTAACGGCTCCGCCCCTTTTATCTTTGCATTGCGTAAAGAGACGCTTGCAAAAAAAATTTATACTTCACACAATTTCATTGAGACAGTATTTATATTATTTCACTTTCAATCTGAAAAATGTTATGAAAACATTGACATAAATATGGTCTGGTGCACACCATGCTTCCCTTTAGACTCACCTCTCTTCCTTCCATGTAAAATAGGACGGCTGCTGTCAGCCTTTAGCAAGCTCGATAATCTAAGCTGTCTTTAATATCTCTATATTTACACGATGTCTGTGAAGGTCATCCAGGTCATCGTAGTCTAAGGAGCTTGGAAAGAAGAGCGTCTGGGCGATGTTCTTTCTTTCAATTTTGCCATTTCTCCTCAACAGCTGTCCATAGTGGACCTCATCACAGCCACAGAAACAGCCATACGGACTGATAAAATATCACAAACAGAAGCAGAGCAAATCAGGATGAAAGTTTCAGCCACCCGCTCCAGTCCCTCCGTCTAACCTCACAGTACAAGAAAAAGAAGGCCGTCGCTTCCTGAGCAAAGATCACAACATCACACGCACACACACACAACAGGTTACCACACAAAGATTACTACACTCCTCAGTGACTCCTACGAAGCCTTAAAGCGAGACCCCACAAGCAGCTACAAAAAGAAAGTTATCACTTAGACCTTGAAAAGGACAAAATCATTGACCATCCGACATATTTCAAAACACTCTTGTACTTCTCACTGTCCCTTCTGATTTTCTTTTCCTGCATCGTTCTTTCTCCCTTTCCTGTCCCTCAGTCATGTCTGTCCCGTCTGTAACAACTGAAAATAAAATAAATAATAACAACAAAGGTCGATCAAATGGACCAATACAGCAAAGCTGTGATGATCCATTTGGCAAAGTAAATCCATCGGGTCTCCTTGTTGGTCTTCAGACAACAATTCTGACGGCTAAAGAACCAAATGGGACAGGCAAAAAAAACCAAAACTCTTGTACACATTTAAGGCTTTTCATCATCTCTCCCCTCCATATCTCTCTGATGTGGTTCAGATCACCACCCCATCCCGGTGTCTCTCCCCGTCTTGCCACCATGGGGAGCAGGGCTTTCAGCTGCTCCTCCACTCTGGAATTCCCTTCCTCCTGATTTAAGAAATATCGCTTCCTTGTCTCTCTTTAAGTCCCAACTCAGAACTCACTTGTTCAAAACAGCTTATCACACATAAACTCTCCACTCTGCCATTTTTAAATGTGTTTTATGTCTTATGCTTTTATGATTGTGTAAACTGCTGGCTTCATGTTGCTTTTATTGTTCTGCTGAGTGCAGTGTCCTTGAGTGTTCTGAAAGGAGCTTTCAAATAAAATGTATTATTATTATTATTATATCATTGTCTATACCCAGGGGATGCCATACGCTGTATTTACAGACTTCCTGAGATCCATAAAGAAGGTGTCCCACTCAGACCCATTGTCAGCAGCATAAACTCAGCCACCAAACACCTTGCTGGCATCCTAGCCACCCTGGTGGGGAACACCACATCGAATCAAGAACTCCACCGACTTCACCGACTTCACCAGTGTTGAGATCCCTTCCTACTCACATTCCCCCCACTGTCCCTCTGGGGGGAAACTCCCACAGGGCTTAAATCTGGGACTCTCCACCATTTGACCCTGGAACTGAAGAAGCTTCTTGGATGAGAGTCTTCGAACAACTTCAAGTCCAGACGCTTTTCTTTCCAAGCTCCTTAGATATCTACATGATGTTTAAGCTTGAAAAGCTGTAGCAAGTTAACGCGTTAGCTCGTTAGCACCATGCAGCCCTCACACGGGGCGATCCGTGTTAACTCGCTAACGGGGATTTGCCACGTTAATGCGGTTATGGCGTTAACGTCGTATTAACGAGCACTCGTTTTTTTTACATCAGAGTTTGTTGATCAAGTGCTTTGATGAACGACTGCTGCTAGCTTTTTCCCAGTCAAGGCTTTAATGCTGGTTACTGGGACAGTGCTGCTGCTTTGGACACTAGGAAAAAAACCTGTTTTCTATCACTCAACCTGAGCTTATCTTCTCACTAACGGCACCACCTCTTTGCTCTTCGCAGTGTGACTCCAGTTCCACGGGCATCGTGGGCTTAATGTTGTATGTATTCCTGACAACTCATTTCTTAATTGACTAAATGGGGAAAAACTATTTAGATTAACAGACTAGTTTAAAGGTAACAGACACTTAAATTTGGGGCACGTTTCTCCAAAACTGCCTGAACGACTGCATTTCAAAGTTTAAAAGTTGCAAAGGTCTGTTTTGAATCACAGATGTGGGTGAAACGTTACAGCTAAACGAAACATGCTTTGAGAATTTTTTATTATCGAATTACTCGATGAATCATTGCAGCCCTACACACACACACACACACACACACATATATTTTTTGTTGTTGTTTTTTAAACTTTTACTTTGCATATGCAAACAATCTTTTATCTGCTATGTTTGTTTTTGTGCTTGTTTTTTGTTTTTCGAGAGCAAATTTTGGTTTTGTCAGAACTCTTGGCATAACTGGTTATATAAACACCCGCACATGATTGTGCCAAATACATGCAGCTTCTTGACAATAACAGAACTGATAAAGGATTTAAATAATTCAGAATTTCAGGTGAAGGGTGGGCACAGTGAAAGCGAACGCATATCAAAATATTCAAATTTAAACCGTCTTCCCATTTTTATGTGTGGCATTAGATTACAATAACGGTTCATGTGGCAAACACAACACTCATGACTGTCATAATGTAACGAACTGAGAAAATCCTTCACACACTATGAAATGTTAATGTGTTAATGTTAGTGTGACACTGTTTTTTACATCCCTCGAACAGCACGCTTGTTCAAGTCTAAGAAACAACTAAAGATATCATTTAACTCCATAATTTAACACTGTAGATCAAAATAAAAGGAATTTCATTTCCTTTAGCTCTGATCATAACAAACGAATCGAAGGAGTAGACATTTTTTAATAAATATGGCTAAAAATCAGCACAAAGAACACATGACAGGAAACATCAGCACGTCTACTACAGCAAACAGGTATCTGTAGACATGGAGCCTGTAGTGCCACAAGCCTGACTCACCTGCAGAAAATCAGAGTTGTCATAGTTTTGCATTTTCAAACAAGTTTTTATATTTATTTCAGTTTCAGTTCAAGACTGATTTTTCTTTTTAGTTTTTAAAACTAAACATTTTCATAGTTTCAGTGTTAGTTTGAGTCTTTTTAATTATTAATGTGTGAAGGGCTTATGTCAGAGGCAAGACTTTTACAGATATTAAAATTAAAAACATTTTGTAGACACCCAAAGTATCAAGAAGTATGTCCAATAACCCTTCAACAGTAAAGTTGCACTTTTTGTTTTAGCAAACTAAACAATAAAACCAAGCATATTACCTCAATATTTGTATTTTATTTATTTTAGTTTATTCAAGTTTATAACATTTCTCAGTCAGTTTTTTTTTTCAAAATGTTTGGCTTTCATTACAGTTAACATTTTTTAACTATATTTTTAGTGTAGTTTTAGTTAACTATAACAACCTTAGTGGAAAGCAAGCTTTAGCTGCTTGTCTGGGGTCAACTGGTGGTTAGTAATGCGTAACTCAGTATGAGTTACAATAAACACCAGACAAACTACTTAACGAGGACATGAAACACTACACGTATCGAAGCTAACGCACATCATGGAAAACTGACAGTTTATGAAGCTGGATTTCAGAAATAAATTTGGACTTTTATTGAAGTGATTGTCATAATTGCAGAACAACGTGCATCATTGCTAATGCAGGGCACAAACCTGCACACTTTTCAGCCACGATTTATTTATTTTTCTGATGTTAATTTTTTTAGTTTTTCTTCTTCTTTGTTGTCAGTTTGGAGTAAAATGTTCAATGTTCATGATGCTCGATTTGAGGCGCCAGCATGATTAACGACTGAAGAATGTGATCAGTGGCTTTAAATGCTGCTGTTTGGAGAGTCTTTGACATTTTTAATGAAACAGTTCTAGTGTTTGAATTCACATCTGAGTGTTTCTTAGTTTTAGACTAGTCGGTTGGTCTAAATTGTTTTTAGGAACATTCCTAATTAGAGCAGGGCGATATGGCCAAAAATATTTATCACGATATATATTTGAAAATTTGCGATAACGATATAACCGACGATATAATTGATGCGAGACAAAATACAACTCCACAACATTACTAGTGCAAAAAGACAACCTTCCATTTATTTTCACTTAAACAAGAAGCTGGTTTTTATGTACATTAAAGCTTTATAAAAATGTAACAGTGCAAATGCAAATTCCTTGCTGAAAGTTTAACCAAAAGGCATTTCCAGTAGAAATGGGCTGACATATCCTGAGCATAACCATGTATAATATCCACTGAAGTTAAAAAGAGGTGCTTTGCAACATTAAACTGCAGTGTGCAGTACGCATTTTTCGGACCATAAGGTGCACGGGATTATAAGGCACATTAAGCGAAACAAAGCAGTCAGATAAATCAAACTTTATTAAACTCATTCTTCTTGCTTCCTCCACTTCTGTACCATTGTTTCATTAATGTTGAATTCTCTGGCAGCTGCTCTATTCCCATGTTGTTGCAGTATATTAATGACTAACCTCGTATTGTGGATGGATTATCTCAGTTGTTCTCCTGACTGAAGTTTGGTCCGTTTACAGCATCCTGCCATGCGATTGCATTTGTCTCTAACCATGAGGAACCTTCACGTTAACTTTTATAAGTGGAAAAGTGTTAGTGTTCGTCCTCCAGCTTCACTGTTTATGTTATGCTAACATAGCTGTGTCGCTAACGATCACGTAGCACATCATTATATACCAGCTAGCCCAACTTCAGTAACCCTACAAACGTCACTGCTGTTTAGTTTCCTGTCTTCATTTATGTTGGAAGTGATAGCAGAGCTGTACGTTTGAATTTTTTCAGAAATCTCTCAGTCAGAACATGCTATATCATGCTTAGGTAACTAGCGAAACTAGCGAGCTAACTTCCGCTAGCTTCCTGCTAGCTTCTAACTCCGTTAAATGTAATAACTTTTGTTTTCATGGATGCCTGGAAGTTAAACTTCATAGTTACACCTGGTAAAGCAGCAATGCTGATCGTTTTATTAAAGATGAAAGAATTTAGACAGTTTTTAACTCTAAGTGATGCTGCAGTGTTGTTTGACCTGAAGTCAAATATACGGAGTTTAGGACCCAGATTACTCCCAGATTTAAGAGCATCTTAGTCCGACAAATACGACAATAACAACGGCCGCTTGCATGTTCTGCAAAAAAATGTGCTTTGTTGTGTATCTAACGGACAAACACCAAACCAGTTCCACATCACTGAAGTTGCACCATTTTTACAAACCAATTCTGGTTCATCTGTTTCACTCAACAATCGGCCATGTGTGCATGAAAACAAAGGCACTGCGCATGCGCGTTTTACTCATATTCTATCGCGATATTTCATTTTCCTATCGTTGCCTAACATTATACCGGTATTACCGTGAACGGTATAATATGGCCCAGCCCTATTCCTAATACACTCTCACACATATACACACGACCATCTATGATTTGTCTGGAGTTAGGACACATGTAATGAGCTTCATATAACAAATACTTTTTTTAATCTGAGGCAAAGGTTGGTTACATTTTCTCTGAATTTGAATGTCTGGTTCACTCTTGACTTAATATACTAAAGTCCCCTCAGACATGACTTCTGTGGAGCGACAGACTGACCTGCAGTTGGAGTTACTTTGTTAAACAAATCAGCTGCTTCACCTAATCAAATTTAAATCCTCCGCCAGCTCAACTACCAAGGGTGAAGTCAAAGTTCGTATCTGGCACAAGACGGTAAAACCAGGGGCAGAAACATGAGACAAAACAACTACGCTGCCAGTTTATGAGTGTTGGAGTCAATGGAACACACCCTACGGTGTTGCAATGGGAGGACTGTCAGTTACACTGAAATTCTTGCTAAATAGTTTCTGGTCTGGTAAGGTGCCAAACATTTATCACACTTATCAACACTTACAGTGAAAGAGAGCCTCTGATGCACGAATCTGATGAGACTACTACAGGAGAAGGACTCGTGCACTCATCTAAATTTGGCCTTTGACAAAAACAGCTCATAATATTACAAAAACAAAACTAATACTGAAGCTAACACAAACTAAACTTAAAAATACATGTAAAGCAATATGAGCAAACCAATTTCATACACTAACCTAAACTAAACTTAAATGAATAAAAATCGAAATTAACTAGATGTTGTAATATACCTCTGTGCTACTCGGGGCGGTCGTGGCTCAAGAGTTGGGAGGTCGCCTTGTAATCGGAAGGTTGCCGGTTCGAGCCCCGGCTTGGACAGTCTCGGTCGTTGTGTCCTTGGGCAAGACACTTCACCCGTTGCCTACCGGTGGTGGTCAGAGGGCCCGGTGGCGCCAGTGTCCGGCAGCCTCGCCTCTGTCAGTGCGCCCCAGGGTGGCTGTGGCTACAATGTAGCTTGCCATCACCAGTGTGTGAATGTGTGCGTGAATGGGTGGATGACTGGATATGTAAAGCGCTTTGGGGTCCTTAGGGACAAGTAAAGCGCTATATAAATACAGGCCATTTACCATTTACTCATAGATTCAATTTTGATTCATAGATTCATTTACACAATTTTGTATTTGTGTGTGTGCGCCTGTGTTTGGGGGGCTTGCATTAGAACAATCCTTCAACAAAAGCACTTAATCCTGCTCTACAGGTTAACGCTGGATGGAACCGTTGATAGGCTTCTGCAGCTTTTGGCCGTGGGTCTGCGCAGAATGACAGACATTGCACAGACTCTGCTGTCACAAAATACGCAGTTACTGCAATACTTTTTCATCACTTTGGATGACAGTTTGCAACAGAAACATCAGCAGTACAAAAGAACCAGCCAAAAGAAAATGGGGTGTCCATTCCTAAACAAGGGGCTTCCTCTGTAGCATCGACACTGTTATGAAAAATCTGATACGGATCAGAAAATTTAACTGTGCAAATTCAAATCAACTTTACAAAAATCACTGATTCCAGATACAAAGGACTCAGCTGCATTTATATTATGAGTGCAACAACAGATATGAAGACAAGCTAAACAGCACACTGATTGATGGACTGGTTCTTTTACAGCACTTTTCTAATTTATCTGCGCACTCAAAGTGCTTTATGCAACTTGCCTAAGATTCACACACGGAGAACAACTTGGGGTTATTATCTTATATTATCTGCTCAAGGATATTTGACATAGACTGGATGGAACTGCTAACGTTCAGATTAGCAGATGACCTGCTCGACCACCTCAGCTACAGCAGCCCCAACTCATTGAACCAAGACTGGACACTTTGTGACCACCACAGAGAGACATCATAATAGCCAGAGGTTTGAATCATAAGAACTGCGTGACTGTCATCTGGTGTGTGTCACTACGTATGATGCAACATAACTGGTGTTTGGTACTAATATTAGTAGTTATTTGTTAGGGCTGTGCGTTATGACCAAAATCTCATATCCCGATATAAAACATTGATCGTCCCGACAACGATATAAATCACAAACATTTTACATTTTCTGTAAATTCTGTGAATCTCGGGCAGCTCGACTTGCATGAAGTGTTTTCAGCTGGGCGTCGTGTACCTGCAATCGAGTGTTACGTTAATTAAAACAGCCATAATTTTGTTTGTGAGTATCGATTACATGGCACGCTGCGGGAAAAAGCCTGTTCGAAGGTTTATTTTTTAACATCTGACGGCTCTTTTTAGCTTCTCGTCCGTAAACACACTGCATACAACTTCACGTGATTCAGTTTATTTTGAAAAATCTCAACAGGATCTTCAGCTTTATTATGAAAGGTTTATGTGGAAAATAAACAAGCGGACGGCGGAGCCACGCAATGGTTTTACCGACGTTGTTGCTAACGACAACGCATAAGAACAGTCGCTTCTGCGTCCATAGTGTGGTTATTTTAAATATAAGAGGAAGAGAGAAGTTAATTCCACAGTGACCGTCAAATCCTTGAAAAAATGTTGCCGTAAACAGTTTATTTTGTGACACCACAAAACAAACGACAGCGTAAAATGAAACGACAGACGTTTTCTTATCATCAGCCGATATATATCGTTATACTGAACAACCCTATTATTTGGTACTAGTTATTTTGTGTTTTTGTACTGCACTTTGGTCCAGGCTGCTGTTGTAATTAAATGTGCCATATAAATAAGTAAATGATAACTCCCATATTTATTTTCTTTAAGTGTTTATTAGCCTTATATAGTTGTAAGTGTTTTGATATTTTTATATTAAATATATGCTGTGAGCCTTATATTGCTATAGTTTCTATTTCATTGGCATTTGGCATCTTATGTTGGGCCTTTGGTCATTTTGTTATTGAAAAGTGTTTTAGATTTTATACACTCATGTTTTATATTTACATTGCTAGTCACCAAGTGCTTTTGATAATTTAACTGAAATGTAAAAAAGAAACAGTACTTTCCATGTTGTAATTATATAGACTATTCACTGAATTTACAAAAATGCACTATATTATGATATACAGTGGGTAAAATAAGTCTTGAACCAGTCACCAATTTTCTAAGTAAATTATTTTGAAATGCTGCTTACTTGAAATTCTCACCAGATGTCACTGTGTATATCGTTATCGGGATAAGAACTGGCTTTTAACAGGATAAGAGATTTTGGTCAGGGACAAAGAAATCAGCCAAAAGATTATGGACCACCATATGCAAGAACAGGGTCCTTGTTTCTTCTAGTATGTTTACTGTGTTATCTACAAGAACGTCAAAAGAAATCTTGCATTATAGAATATTACTGATCAACAGAACCTGCAAGATTACACGAGAGGAAAGCAACCACAGCCATTTCTGGATCTAACATTTGTTTTTGGTGCGCGCACACATAAGTTCATGCTTTTGAAGTTAACATGTATGTGAGGGAGCAGCTACACTGATCACTACTGAACTCATAAAAATGGATGGCAGGCATTTTTGGACGTTGGCTAGATTTTAATTTCAGGTTTAATTAAAGTATGATTTGCAGAGATGACAGTTTATTCTCTCAACTTTCACCCACCCATTCCATCCTGGAGCCTTTCCCAGCTGTCTTGGGGTGAGAGGCAGGGTACTCCCTGGTCAGACAACCAATCGCACTCACATTCACTCCCACATCCACACCTATGGGCAATTTAGTGTTTCCAGTTAACCTATCTCCACTCAACTTTCTATTACATCAATTGTTTTGGTGGATTAAAGAACGCTGTGTTAATGAGGACATTACTAAGAATGCAGGAGTCAAGCCATTTTACACAAACTAGACTAAACATGTTAGTAAAATTATTAAAAGTCATAAGAACCAAACAAATATGATAACTGTTTTAGCTGTTCCTGTGTGTCTGAAAGTGGGACATTACCTCCCCAGTGTCTATTTTGCATTCTTTGTATTTCACTTGCACAGTATGTATTATGGAGGGCGGCCAGTGCTGCCTTAATGGTTAGCATGTTTGCCCCCCTGCTTCACAAAAATGGTCTTGGATATTTGCAATCTCAAGCAGGACAACAGAATAATTATGGACATGACGCCCAACACTAAAGGAGACGTGCCCTCCCACCTAGGAGCAAATGCACTCCGAAACAAGTGAATCTATGCTAGCACAAAAGAAGAAGACCTTGTGAAGATGCTGAAGGAAACAGGTACAAATGTTTCATTGAAACAAATATGCCAACATAACCTGCATTCCTCAGCAAGGTCAGATTGTCTTTTTTATCTACAAAAAAAGACATAGTGAGGACATGTCTTTGCCTAAGTCCTCTGGTTTATCCTTAACGACTGTTGTACTGACTGGAACTACAAGGACGATGCTTTCAGGCTGGCACAGCTCCAATGGTGATTTATAAGACTGAACATGAGTGCCAAGTGGTAATGTTAATACTGGAGTAACTGACTCGCTGTTACCATCATGAAAAGAGAAGTCAGTCCACCACACAACACCCAGTGTTTATGACTCTGTCCACTGAGCCATATAATAGTCCACACCCAGGAAAGGCCTATGCACTGCACCAGAGCTGCATTTGCACGTGTTATTATCCAGGAAATATTCACTAATATTAGCTATAAGAAAAATCCCGTTTTTAGCCCGACCCTTTCAATTAGTATTCTTATTATTAGTAAGCTCTACAGTAAGCAAAGCAAACCCCTATGATCACTGACAGCACGTCACTGTCATTTTACAACACCCGACCAAGCTGCCAAGAGATGAAGAAAAGACAGCGTCACCCTAGAGATAAGAGATGAAGACACGCGCTGAGAAAGCTAGATAGCATTGTTACCTGGAGGGTATACACTCATCACTCTCCCCAGGTATGAGAAACAACCACGGCCTACAGGCACGTCTACAGGACAGGTGTGACAGGTGGAAGCATTCAGCTAATGTTATTCACTGTGGCCTCGGAAGCTACTTTGGCATCTAATTGCCTAAAATAACCAGCGCGGTGTGTTGGGGAACGTCAGGCTGAGCAAACCGGCATCCTGTGTCACTACTGTCGCCCACATAACACAACACCACAGGGTCAGTGTTCTTATCCGCTCGTGGCATTCGTTTTATTTTAGCCAACAACTATCCAAAATCGTTACCTGTTAGCCGTTAGCTAACTCAAGCTGCACAACGACGTAAGGATGTGAAGTCCCACAGCCACACCCACAAATGATGTTGACATTTTTGACAGGTCACTAGTCATCCATCCTTACACATAACCTAAAAGATTACCTCACAGTCACTGCTGCTAACACGACAGCTAGCCCCATTCCTCATTTCAACACTATCTTGACTGTTGGCTAAAATAGCCAGCGCTAGCCTGCTACTGGGTAAGGCTAAGCTAGGTCTTAAACAAAAGGTGTGATCATGTAATACACAGTGAAAAACACAGGACCTATGTTGCTAAGGGCGTTTTTAGAAGCTATATATTCTTACCGAAGAGTCGGACCGACACAAGCTGTGTCGGTGCTTTCAATTTCCTGTAAAATCCGCTCGTGCTCCGTTATGCACTCCAGGGTTTCACTGTCCGCCATGATTGTTATGTGCATATTACGGCTATCACTGCAGCTACAGCGGAGCATAGGTCAGTGTGAGGTCCGGCCTGTGGGAGGCGCACTACGGTCGTGTTGACCCCGGTGATTGCGGCTTTGTTTCCGCATAGCCTGTGCCTGGTTCCTCAAACATTGTACCACATGGAAAACCACACGGGTTTTGACTGTTTATGATCTTATCATAACTACTGTATAGCGAGTGGTTTGCATGGTTAGCAGTAAAAAACAGGAAAATAATTTGTACTGTCATTCACACGGTACTTGTAATAATAAAGATGCCTGCTATCAAATGAGCTTTAGTGGCTTCTATTTGATTCATCTCAGTTCTGCTGTAGATACATTTTAAATAACAACATGCAGAGGAGGCTATTTACATCTTTATGGGTTTTTTTTTTTTTTGTTAAATCAAGATACAATTCTGGTAAAGCCTGACAAGTGATACACACTGACGCTAATAATACTAAGCTTTTTTCACATTAAATGTCTGTAATTGAACTCACAGTTTAATCAAAGCGAACACAGTTTGCATGTGTCCGCTAGCTTCTAAGTGCGTTTTTTCCTGGTCTTGGTATTAAGATAAACCAGCGTTTTAAATGTTGTAATTTAGCTAAATCAGTCCACCTTCAGTTGTGTTCAGCAGATAAATCTTGGGTGTGTTTTGGAGTTTACCTTAAGGTGGTTCCAAGAGGTAAGTCCACAGATTCCAACTCTGCAAAAATATTCCCAAAAGCCTTCTTTTCTTCTTCTTTGCTTTCTGCTTGGCTTTGACGAGGCGGCTCAGGTAAAGCAGCATAGATCCTGTCACTAGCCATTCTCTCTTAGTGAAGTATGTCTTGAGTATGAAGACTAAAAATCTGTACGTGTAAGAGAGGATTTTTTTTGTGTGTGTGTGTGTGTGTGTGTGTGTGTGTGTGTGTGTGTGTGTGTGTGTGTGTGTGTGTGTGTGTGTGTGTGTGTGTGTCGTGCAGGACACCTGCTGTGGTCAGCAGAAAAAAGGGTGCAACAGGAAAAAGAGACCTTGTGATTCACTGAACTTTGAAGCCAACAAAACTAATTTCAGCAGTTCTGTGTTAGTAGCTGTGGCTTTATTCACCTCTGAAAAGTAAAACCACAGCCATCAAGCTGCAGTTGATGTTGCAGATACAGGGCCTGATTTCTTAGTTATTTGTCACACATGAATACTGATCAAAGTGTAATATTATAAAGAGGAAATACAAAAATACAAAATGCAGTTTGATGATGATTTTATCTATTATGGAAAAGAATCTGTCCAAACCTCCCTGGCCTGATGTGACAACGTCATTTTGCCTAAACCTAACACAGAACTGTGATCACTGGAATTTATTATTATTTAATAATAATAATAATAGTATTAATAATATAATAACATCCATGAGGGGAAACCACTTGTTCAGTGACCTGTAAACCACAGAGCTCCCTTTTCTGTCAGTTTGTTCAGTCTGTTGTTGTCAGCAGACTAACAACTAACTGACAGAAAAACGTCTCCAGTATCTGCTGCGCATGTTAAAGAAAGATAGACTTCCAGTTCAGCCTGGCCTCAGAGTGCAGAGGTGGCAAAAGTACGTAAGGAGAAATACACAGACTTGATTCAACTTCTTTACTGAAGATTACATAAGATTAAAAAGATTAAAAATTATAACATGTCATCTGTAAATCTGCAGTTTATCAAGTGTCACGAGCAGTCATTACCTTTAATATAACCTCTCTTGTTCCTCTCATGTCTTTTCTTACATTTTTCTCCATCTATGATTGAAATTTGCTCTCTTTCGTTTCCCTCTCTGGAAATCCAACATCTGGACCGTTAGCAACACACTTTGTGACAAACTGTAGTAAATAAACCGTAGTAAATGAGCACAAAAACAATTGAACCTGCTTAGCTATACCATACCGTCACTGCCATTATATTATGCTGCTATTCTGTCATTATATTAATGCTGCTATCCCGTATATATCGTACTTACTATTGTTTGAGTACTTGCGATTATTTTATTGTACTTTTTATATTTTACATTTATATTTATTATTTATCTTGCACCAAGGGAGTGGCACTCCAATTTCGTTGTACTCTGTACAATGACAATAAAGGCTATTCTATTCTATTCTATTCTAAACTGCGCATGAACAGTTTGTGTTAGGGATGCACCGATACCGATACTGGTATCGGGTATCGGGCCGATACTGTAAAATGTGTGTGTACTCATACTCATAAAAGTTAACCGATACCATGAACCGATACTAACTTATTTCATTAATCAGAGGGTGGCTTGTCATTTCTGTTGTAGTTCTTTAGATTGGCCACTAGGGGGACATCCCGCACTAAACAGGCACAGGTTAAGCGAGTGAGAGTGGCGGCTTCAGATAAAAAAGAGAAACTGGAGGCTGCTGTAGCTAGGCTAAACAAAATGTCAGCAGTGTGGACCAGAACAGCCAACTTTAACTCAGGTTTTGGAAAAGCAATGAAAAATGTCAAGAGAAAATCCACGGGCAGTTAAAATAACACAGGCTCTGACTCATTTTATCGCTCTGGATGACCAGCCAATGGACCAGCCGTGGAAAACATAGGATAGCACCGTCTTCTCAGCGTACTCGTACTCGAGCTGCGATATGAAATTCCCAACCGCCCATACATCAGGGAGATAATGGTGCCAAAACTTTCTGAAGAGGTAAAGACAAGCAGTGTGTGCGCGATGTCAGTCCTCAGTTTAACGGCACACTGATGATTCACGGGCAGATGAGGAGTTTGTTCGTCAATGCCAAATACTTTCGTTATTTTGTTTGTTCGTTTACAATATGGACACTCTGCAATAATTTAAACATTTATTTTATTCTCAAACCTAATTTGTATTTATTTTATTCCAAACAGAAGTGTTTATTTATTATTCTGAAAGCTCGAGACGGTGGCAATAGTTCAGTGATATTTTGTTAAATTACAATGTGGAGACTCTGCAATAATTTAACAGAAGTGCTTATTTTTCACTTGAAATTTTTTTGTGGTCATTTTTATTAAGATTTTATTTTTTATCGGCAGAGAATAAAATAAAATCTGTCTTCCAATTCATTGCATGTATGTGTGTGGTAGAAGTATCGGTTTTTGTACTCTGTATCGGCAAGTACTCAGATCCAAGTATCGGTATCGTATCGGTTTGAAAAAATTGGTATCGTTGCATCCCTAGTTTGTGTGTTTGCTGATGTTTGTTGATAGATAGAAATGTCAAACATAACAAACGTTACACCCTGGACTCATTCCTCTTCTGTAGCACTAGCTAGAAGCTGGCTCCAACATAGCTGCACTTGTTCCGTCCACTTTAACCACTGAGTATAAACACTAGACGATACCGCTGAGCCTAAAGTAACTAGCCTGTTTTCAAAATGTAAGGAGTAGAAAGTACAAATATTTGTGTTAAAATGCAGGGAGTAATAGTGAAAGGCTGTCAAAAAACAACTAGTAAGTAAGTATTTCCAGTAAGGTACCTGAAAATACCTGAGAAGTATTTGTACTTTGTTACTTCCTGCCTCAGTCCATGTGGATGTCCAGGTACTTTTACTCCTCCACCACATTAATATTATGTCTCAACACAGACACAGTGTATGTGTCCTCTTCCCTCTGAGGTTCCCTCACAGTTCCTCTGGTTTTATTCACATTCAGATGATTTCTCTCAGGCCACTTCACAAAAAAATCCACTAGTGTTCTGTAGTCCCCCTGGATATCAATTATGATCAGGTGCAGTGTGACGTGGGTGGTAGGATAAGGTGGGAGGCTGGGCATGTGGACCCCCAGTATCGCAGAATGGTTTTTGGGATGTGAGCTGGAGCACTACTGACTAGATGTAGTTTGTCTCACCTCCACAGGTACCAAGGGTTTTGGAACAAAAGTCTGGCAGATGGGACTCTGGATTTGTCCTTTTCTGGAGTATCCGATGGTGTTAGGTGCTGAGGGGATGCTTTTGGACTTCTGTCCTACACAGACTGCAACATCTGATCTGAGGCTGTATGCTTTGGACACTTGGGTAAAGAGAGCTCCCTGTTGGCAAGACGACAGGTTTAGATGAAGGTCACCCTGAGATGCTAAAGGCTCTGGATACTGCCTTGGTTGACATACGCCTTTAATGAGACGTGGAGGTCTGACACAGTGCCTGTGGACTGGCAAACCAGGATGGTGATTCCCATTTTCAAAAAGGGGGACCAGAGAGTGAGCTCCAGTTGTCAGGGTATTACATGCTGTTGGAGAAGGTTTGTTCCAGGAAAGGAGGTCAGTTGTTGAAACTTGGACCCAGGTGCAGCAAAGCAGGTTCTGTCCTGGTTGGTTCGTTTGGCTTCATCAGAATGTGACCTTCACTGGAGTGGTTTGCAGCTGAGCCTGGTTCTGCCAGACGTTTCTTCCTGTTAAAAGGGAGTTTTTCCTTCCCACTGTCACCAAAGTGCTTGCTCATAGGGGGCATCCAACTGTTGGGGTTTTCTCTTTTCTCTCTGTATTGTTACAGGGTCTTTATCTTACATTATAAAGCCCCTTGAATAAAATTGAATTGATTGAATTATGTTGACAATAGCCTATTTAACAATATAAGCAAAGGTCTTGCACATTAAAAACAACCTAAAACAAACAAACATTACTTTTTTGGCAGATTGTCACTTCTCTGCGCTGCACTTGCAGGAGAGCAGCATGACTCCTAACACTGTGGATGCTTTTTTCTTGTTTTTTAACTAAACCTGACGTGAGTGTTTATTGAAGCACAGTCTGACAGTTGGTCTGTTTACCACATATAACGTAAAGTCCACAAACTTGTCAGACTGGCACACCCTTTAATTAATGTGATGGCAGTTAAGTGTGGCACACATACACCACACCACCTCTCTCCACAAGTGCGCTCTGGAAACCATGTGACCAATAAAAAAAGGAAAACACCAAAACATGCAGCTTACAGGTGTGACATCTGTTAGGTTAACGATAAAGAGCCTGTATTAGATGTTACAGTTTTTTACAGACGCTAGGACACATTTCTCAATACTTAGGTCACTTTTGCAAAACTCCTCACACAGTGAGCACAACAGAAGTCTATGTGGGCTAAACTGAGGACCAGTTATCATTGTTTTGGCACAAAATGCATTCAATGACTACATCTCTCAAATTTCATGAATCATCTTCTCACTCAGACACAACAACTGCCAAAAATCTTTGTACGTACAGGACATTTTGCATGTGCTTACATACTGTTTTCAAAAATGTTAAACTTATGGCCAAAACAATAACACAATGCAAAACTTAAAAAGACAGCAAAATGCAACAGCAATATTTTATTGAAACATATTTTAAATCTAAAAATGCAGTTTAACCAGCCACAGCTGATTCTCATTGTAGATGAACATCTGCACAGGTGTTACTACTCCTTCAGTTTTTCAACTCCTTCAATTCTGGCAGCCAGAAGATTCTTTCCTAGGTGTGTTGCCCTAGATGACATAAGATGTGATGTGGATGAGAACCTGTGGCCAAATGGAGAAGACCGAGTAGATTAGCATTACTATTGTATGTGTATCAGTGGATGGTGTGTATACAAATTCTTGTATTTTGGGATTACTTAGTGCAAAAAAATAAAAATACATAAACAAATATTAACGAATTCTGCATGATGTCTGATTCATTCCAGTAACATATATTGAAATTATAAACAGAGATGTGTCCTTGTTTTACACAAGAAAACACTGTGTAACATGTTGTTAGTGTTTTTTAGGTCATTGTTTTGTGGGTGACAAAGTGTGTTTGTCGGCTGTCAACCTTTGCTAGTGTTCTGGAAGAATTAGTTTATTTGAGACCTGAATAAAGTGTTTTGGTAGTTGTAGTGCATTTTGAATGTGAAATGAACTGCTTTGCCAAGCTGACAGTCAGTTAGGAGGATTGTGTGAAGAGTTTTGCAAAAGTGACCTAAGTATTGAGACATGTGTCCTAGTGGCT
>NC_135174.1:1780532-1795532 GCF_041146795.1 Maylandia zebra | reverse complement strand
TCCTCTAACTCTGTGTGCAGATCTGTGCCCTCGTACACCTGGCATTACACAGCATCAAAATAGGCTTGAATACCTCAAAGTAACAGGAAGTGTTTAGAATCATATACAATATTATTAGTAGCAGTAGTAGTATTTTCCTCTGGGAATAATAAAGTATGCTGAATCACTATTTAAATTACTTACATTGTGCTGTGTAGTTTTATCTATACCTATAGAATATAAAAATAAGAGTTTTAAATCTACTGTGTATAAATCTAGTGTAAAATAAACAGTTAAATCTCATTGAATGCATTAAACCAGCAGTTGGAGGCTTTTAATGAGACTTTCTTTCACTTTGAGTACCAGCAGGGTTGAAATGTAGGACAGTGTCCTGGAGGTAGAGAAGCATCAGTTTCCTTCTGCTCTCTGGAGGCTAACCGTAGAGCTTTACATTGTAGCTAATAAACAGCAGCTTTATTACCTTGACCCCTGACTCGCCATGTCTGTAAAATCACACAGTGGAAAATACTTTTGATCACTGAAAGATATTTTGTAGTAGAAATGTGTGAGCTCGGTACTTTCTTGAGACTCCATTCATATTGTCTCTTTGGACTGAGCTGTATTTGTATTTATGTGGCATTTCCATTTTACACACCAGCGTTCTCTGTAGAAAACCATGTACTTCATATGGAGTAATGTTCTTGAGGTCATGTCATCACAGCAGTGGGGCTGTGCTGTCCCTGTTCCTCTCGTGTGCTCTTCCTCTTCATACTCTGGCAGCTGCCTGCCAGCTTCCTGTGTCTGTTCTACTACTGACCTCTATTGTAAGTTACACTCCAAACAAATAGCACTGAAGGACATCCTGGAACGAAGACAGTCTAATGTCTGTGCTGCCATGATTAGTGTCTCTGTGCTGTCTTTCTGGATGTCAGCCACTCAGCTGTGCATAATGGAAAACCACCTACACTTTATCCTTATCTTTCCACAGGATGTTCTTCCAAAAGTTTTAATTTGTTGACACAACTTTGCAAATCTAAGCTGTGCTGCATATTCTTTATGGACAGAAGAGTCTTTCAAACACTTCCCAACAAGCCACGCTTCTTCAGCCTTTTACTAACTGTACTGTCACAAGCTTTAATATTTAACATGCTAACTTTACAGTATGATGTGGCTCTTGTTGTTTGTTGGTGTATTTGTTTTTTCTGTGGGCAAATGAGGGGAAAAATCAGCTGAATCTCTTGAATGTGTAAATCCTCAGTAGAAACATACTAAGACATGCTAACAGCAAGGCTACAGAAGGACAGCAGGTCAACAAAAAAATCACTGACTCTCTATGTGTTCACACTATACTGGCTGCATTAAATCTAATGGATTTAATCTGTCAGCATCACTGAATGAGGTATCACAGCGGTGATCAGGCCTGGAGCTGCACATGCCCAGTTTGCACTGCGATTTACAGGCGTGTGCTGTGTGGAGCATAAATCACATCATAGGTTGCTTTTTATTTGTAGGATTAAACCTTCAGTACTGACAAAAAGCTGCTCTATACCAGTAATCATTGACTCAGCTCTCAGTGCTTATTGATTATAATGATGTGTGAAATAAAAGACGTAGATTAGAGAAACTGCTGCAGGTTCAAATCAGTTTTTAAGGGAAAATATGAACTGTCATAAACTAATGATGTATTTTTCTGTTCATCCTCTTTAAATTCTTTCAGCAGGGCTGTGTGGAGCAGCACTGCCTGTTGGATACCAGCAGAGGGAGCCATAGAGGAGGCAACTGCCAGGCTGTCACTTTATTAACAGCCCTGTAGTCAGAGGTGTTTTGATGGATGTCTTCACCACAATGTGACCTTTCATTTTTGGACTGTGTCTTAATTTATGATAAAAGTGACAACTTTTATCGACTTTTTCAGCTGCAAACACAGTCGCGTCTGAACAGACGTTTAGTGTTTGTAACTCTGAAGTCGTCGTTTCAGGTGAAAATGAGTAACTTCCCTCACTCGAGACATTTTAAAATCTCAAAACCTTGATTCAAACTTCCACCCCACAGTCAGATGTGCTCATTCACAGAGCGTGTTCGAGACTCATGTCAGCCAAGTGAAATCATTTCCTGATAAATGTTGAAAGCTGTCATGTGACTCCACATTGCCCAACATAAACATTTCACCTGCTCTCTGTGGAAGCCACAAT
Source organism: Maylandia zebra (assembly GCF_041146795.1). Classification (NCBI taxonomy): domain Eukaryota; kingdom Metazoa; phylum Chordata; class Actinopteri; order Cichliformes; family Cichlidae; genus Maylandia; species Maylandia zebra. Next base: position 1,793,361 of record NC_135174.1, on the reverse strand, counting down.
AACGCCTCTCATTTCTCACCTTTTCATTGTTTGTTTGGGTTCTTCTAAAGTTATATTTCATAATCACTTTCTGTTGTTTGTTTGTTTGTTTGTCAGATGACACGTTCTGGTTTTCTAACAACTGTTCAAAGCTGAGTGAGAGTGTGAGTCTGTGGAGGGAAATGTGAGTGCTGTCTCCTGGAAGGAACTCATAACGACAGTGAAACTTTGGTTTTTATTTTGTTTTGTGATATTGTTACCTTTTGGTTGTTGCCCTTATCGATCCTTCCTCATTGCTGTTGCTTTTTTATCATGTTTATTACGGGTTTTCTTGTCTCTGTATTTAGTTGTGCTTCAGCCAGTAGATCTGTTGATGTCCTTCTTCTTACTCTTTGTCTTTGTGCCCCTGTACTCCAGTCTGCCGTCTGTTGTCCTGGTTTGTGTTTTGGGCTTCTTGTGGTCTGTGCTTTTGGACTTTGAGTCCTTCTCTTTATAGGAGAAAAGCTTCACAGAGGCTGTAGAAGCCACCAGAAGACAGCTGAACTAGTAGATTTTGTGGTTGCAGGATGTGAGGAGGCAGCATCTTTGAGCAAGGAGCGTTTTTCAGTCTTGGATATATAAAGAAAATCCCTTGCTTCAGGGTCCTGCGCTGTATCTTTGCTGTTCCCAGGACTGCGCTCTTCTGGGCAGAGATCTCCGATGTTGTTCCTGGGATCTGCTGGAGCCACTCGCCCAGCTACATATACATGTGTGTGTGTGTTGGTAAAGAGCTCTTGTCATTCAGACAAAGGGCTCTGATGGCTCTGTGAGTGTGTCTCTGCATGTTTAGTGTACTCAGTCACGTTCACTACTTAAACTAACACAGAAGTGTACGATGATTGCTCAGTAGACACAAACCACTCAGAGGCTGTCAGGTGGCTCTCCTGTCTCCTTCGAGTGTGCAGGTTGAAACTGCTTCTTGTTCGTTTTCTCGTTCCAAAAACTGTCCGTCCGATCAGTGTTTGCGTTGCTACACAGTGCAAACGTTCGGGAGGATACTTTAAAACACTGACAGATAGAGTCTCTCTTTTTTGGAAAAAATAATGTTTTATGGCCAATAAAGCTCTGTCAGCTTGTCTAGCTGAGTTGGCTGACCATGTTTTGGAGTAAGTAAAAGTTACTTAGTTACTTTTACTCAGTAGGCCTGCAGTGTGCAGCTGAACCACAGGTCCCTGCAGACTTGTGATTGTTTGCAGTGTAGTCTGTCTGTCTGCTCGGCTGTGGACTCTTCTTCACCTCTGTTTCTCTGAAAGAAGAGGTCACGCTCATCCTGCCACGCAGATTTATCAGACACTAAGAAGAGGAAGTCAAACAAAGATAATGGTCTTTCTCTCTGACTTGTGTAGGCACAAGACTTCAAGGGTCTCGAGGATTTTCAGCCCATTGAAGAATGCTGACATGTAATTTCACTGCCAGTTTTATTTGAGCATTTCAAACCAAGTTTACAGTGAAATGATGACGTGCAAATGAAACAGACGTTTCTGTTTTGCTGATTAAAAGCTCCTCAACAGCCTGAAACTTTGTTTCTTTCCTCAGTTCAGTTTGTAGACCCACGGACTCATGTTTAGATAAATTACTTCTTTTGGAAATGACAAACGAGGGAACCTTTTGTGTTGATTTTATTTTTGTCTATTTCATTTAGCGCACATTTAAACCACAAACGTTGACCAAAAGTGTCTTAGACACAGGCACATTTACATTCCAGGTCTCCAAACACAGCGTCAGTCCACATGAAAGTTGTGTTTTGTTGTGCTAATTATCGTGGAAAGTAAAAATCACAGCTCATAAAAATCTGTTCACAATTTGCAAATTGATGACCCTCCATAAAATAAATCAGTCATGGTCCAGGCCGAGTGTCTGGTTTTTGGCATGTCTTTCCATTCCTGCTCCTGAGTCCAGGTCCCACCTTCTCAGGAGCTGTGGGTGGAGTTTCGGTTCCACCTGTCCTCACCTCGCTTCACGCCAGCACTCACCTGGCCTGTATCTGAGACCAGTCTCTGCTAGACTGTCTGCTACCTCACGCTGAGCCTGACACTGTTTCTCTGGTCTTGTTACGTCTTGTGTTAATGTTGTGTTTTGTGTCTCCAGTCCACCCTCCCACCAATCAGCATTCACTGTTACCGTCTCGCTGATGCTGGTCTCGTCCACCATCACGTTACCTGCTGAACATTTACCTGCCGACTCCTGCTGCTGCTCATGCTTCTACCAGAGATCAAGATAGGAAAGGTTGGACGTCTTGAGTCTCGTGTTTTGTGACACTCACTGACACACCTCCGAAAACTCTTCCATCCGATAATCCGAGTAAGCTAACACCCTTCCACTCTCCCAAGAAAATACCCACCTTGAAGTCTTGTGTTTAATTAATCAAATTAATTAATCGTCTGTATGTTCGAGGGGACTTCGTCCCTGTTACACTCCCTGCCTATAACATCAAGACTATATAATTAAAGTCGTTGCCTAATGAGTCTGTTTTTGGGTTCACACTTTGTTTTTCTTTCATGTCTCTGTTTCCTTCCTTTTATGAAAAGGTCTGTATATTGTCCAGTCGGCATGCAAACCTGATGCTGTATGCTAGTTGTAGGTGTGTGCCCATGATTAGCATGAGGACCGCAGCAAACATAAGCAGCTAAGGTGGACACCACCTGCAGAGCTTCATTCTCCTGTCACGGGAGTTCCTGCTGTGACTTCTGAACTTTGATCTGTGTCTCGAAGGAGTAAGGAGTAGGGATGGGTACCGGTATCTGACATAAACGGTAGTAACCAGACTGAAAAGCAGCGCACATTTCGGTGCTTTATTTCGGTGCTTTTTTTTTCCTGAGCTGTGATACACTTTAGATTCTAGCCAATCATTTTACGTTTCCGAGGATAGTAGGCGGGGCCAGGTACGTATGTTCTTTTAGAGCAGAGCTACAGATTCAAAATGCCCAAGGCGAAGCGGTCAAAAGTCTGGCTGTACTTCACAGCAAAAGATGCAAACTCAGCAGCAACAAGTGCTTTAAGCTGATACTGTGATACTGTCAAAGGAGGTAGCACCTCAAATCCGATGAAACACCTGGCGACGCATAGCGTTTTTTTTAAAAGCCGAGAAATGCGCCGTATTTGATAGCTTGCTGCGAGACCTCACACCGAGCACATCTACTGCGGGTGTGGTGCCTGTTATCGGACCCAGAGTTAGCAACATCCCCCAAGAACCCGAAGAGGAGAGTCCTGGCCCCTAGCTCTGCCAGTGTAGCAGAAATGATGAGGATGATGATGCAGCAGCAGCCGTTCTTCTCTGTAGCTTAATGTTGTTCGTGTGTAATTTACGTTGAGTAGGCTAACCACGTTATTACATTAATGCACGTAAGGTGAACTAGCAAACATCATCATAGAAACACACAGACTCGATCAGAAATGTACGCTCGCTGAACCTTGTGAGTGTGTGTCTGTTTGATAATGTGAATGTTAGTCTGTTAGTCTTGTGAAATTGGCTTGGCTTTCATTTCAAATGGGGAAGTGAAAGAGAGGCGCACACATCCAGTGTTCAGTAAAGCAGTGCGGCCGTTCTCCCTGCAGACCTGTGTGTGGTCTAGTTTGTTTTTGAGTCGACGAACATGTGCTGTTACTGATAGTGATGGCACCCAGGGGACTGGCCTGACTTTACACTGCAGAATGTAGAGAACTCAGCGACATGCACGGGTCCAAGAACACAAACGATTAAATCTGCTGTTTAAGTCGACTGTTTCACATTTATCACAAGAGTTCATTCAATCTGAGGCAGGACGTGTGCATGTATATGCAGGTACGTCTTTCAGACAAGTGTGTGGAGTGGTGGCCCCCAAACAGACCACACAAAATGGAGATTTGATTGCAAACTCCAGAAGCTTCACCAAAATAATAAAAATCAAAGATATAATGGAACAGGACAACTAAAGCCCACCACAGGTAGCAGACAGAGCAATGCAGGAACATCTCAGGTTCTTGCACAATAAAGACAATTGCTGCATTCATTTAATGTCTAAAGTTGTAAATTCCAAATTTGACTCAGAAACGTCAGTTGGAACACGCCCTGAACCTGGACTTCCCACTCAGATCATCCAGCCTGACTTTGAGGGGAGGAAGACGGGACAGGAGGCCCTGAGAGCGACAGCTGAAGGGCCTGCGTGGAAATCGTTCCCTGTTTGTGCCACATTTATACGCCGAGGTCCAGAGATGGGAAGAGACAGAGTACAAAGACTTTTGACGGTACAAATGCAATTTTCCAAGTATGTGTCTGTACTTTATTGCAGTATTTATTTTTCTGGCACCTTTTCACTTTTATTCATAACATGTTTTTTACTTCAGAATAAAGCATTCATGTGATGTCACTTCCTGTCCCTGCGAGCTGAATGTAAATGGAGGGAGGTCACTGTTGCACATGAAGAGACACAGAAACACATCATTTATGAACTCGGTGATTTAAATGGGTATCAGTATCTAGCTAGCGCTACAGAAAAGGAGCATAAAGGCAATAAAAATGTGGCAGGTAATTTCAGACGCTTCTGTTTGTGTGCGTCTGCCAGCTCACGGTCCAGCTCTGTGCTTCCAGGGGAGGAGAGGGCGCGAGTTCATTTCAATCAGAGATGGAGAAAGATGCCAGAAAGCAGAGGAAGACGAGAGCTTGTTTTTAAAGACAAAGACTGCTCAGTGATTTGATAAAATGAAAGCTTACATGCAACGGTGCTTCAAACTTTGAGTCATGCAGACAGTGACCTGAAACTAACACTGATGGAAAATCCACACATATTTAGCTTTACCGACGCTACTTTCAAACGCAAACTAGTTGGGAGGACCTGTTGTAGTGTGTAAGAATCGTTCAGGCTGAATCACCACAGACTTCAGTAGAATATCATTTCAGCTGACTCTTTTTACCCCGAGGCAAAGGCTCAGCCGTGTTGATCACAAGTTTCCAAACTAAGCTGAAGAACATTATGTAGTAAAGCAGGAGAAACACATGACCCGTCAAATCATGGAGAAATTAACATCATCAATACAGACACAACAATCACACTGTCGCTGTGAAAGTCTTCACATTCATTGAAGCCCGCCCTTTATTGTGCAGACTCAACACTTGGCATCAGTTAAATGCTCCCATTCATACCAATGTACAGTACTGAACACACGGCCAATGAAATATATTCCTGCAGGTGAAATGAAATTATCATCAGGTACAAACCCTCCAATCCACACATGCAAAAACCAAAATGTTGCCCTGGAGGATCCAAATAACTGTGTGAGGTCGCTGTGGCTGTGTCACAGGAGCCTTCCCAAGGTGCTGCTGCAGTGTGGAAAGGATGACACGCCTGTGCTCCAGAGCACGACGGGCTCCTTTTTTATAAACGGCTAAACGGCGTCAAATCAACTTTTAGCCAAGACCACTCTGCTTCCTCTTTATCCTTTTAGCTCTCTGCATTCTTTCTTTTACCCACTGACTGGGAGGAAGTGAGAAAACTCACATCCTGTGACCCCCATTGTCTTGCTTGCTATCCACTTTCCATGGATAGCAAGAATGCACTGGGGCTAAGGGAGACCTCGTTTCTGACCTTGCATAGAGAACTTTGTCTGCCGTGGCATGCTGAACATAGAAACGAAAACAGCTAAACAATAAAATACCAAATATGAAGAAAAATAGGAGCAATGTGAATTATTATTTGGAAGAAGTTTGAAGGGTTTAAAATGTGGAGAGCATATTTGAACCTGGTTCAGGTCAAAGTGAATCTTCCCGACAGTGCAGGTCTGTGTCCAGCGTCTGTCTGTACTACAGAACGTGAAACATGGAAGGATGTTGCATTTCAAACCTGAGTGACTTTCATGGAAGCGGTTCCTTCTTTTCTTTCTTTGTCTTCTGTGCCATTCTTCCTCCAGTGCCTAACACAATGTTCCTTCTTAAAGACGCTCTTTAACTGTTCATTCTTTAACAATCTGTTACCAGCTTTCTGTCTTTTAACCTCTTTCCTTATCAAACATCCTCCTTTGTGCTGGACATATCCCAGCCAAAGTCCCACCTTCCCTCCCAGCATTCCTTCATCTATTAATGTCCCTTCCTGTCTGTGTGGCCATCACTGTTTTCACAGTCCTTTGCCGGAAACCAAACAAATTAACACAGCATTGTTCTGGCCAGTCACATTATAGCTGGAAACATCAGCACAGCAATAGTTTCCTGAGGGCCACATTAAAAGGAAAGGCCAACAGCAATACATGTACGTGTCTCTAACGACTTTGAGCTTGCGTGACTTAATATGCACTGTCTTCACTGATGGGATGTAAATAAGGCAAATCCAAACAGCAGCATAGTCGCTGTACACTGCAGAAACGTCACCGTGGTTATGAAGCTGGGGCTCCTCCCATTCTCGTTAGTGGGACGGAAAAAATAAAGGTTTGTCTTTATTTTTTCACAGTGGATCATCTGCTTCCATCTCACCCTTTTCCCAGCATCTTCCTCTGTCACACGAACCATATGGATGCCCTCCTTCACTTCATCCATGAATCTTTTCTGAGGTCTTCCTCTCCTCCTCCTGCCTGTCTTCAACATTCTTTGTCGGGTGTCCACCCTGTCTCAGCCCTGCCTCTCCAACCTTTTCTCCAAATCACTCAGCCTGAGCTGTCCCTCATTGTGGCAGTGGGGTGTGTTTGTGTCTCAGCTGCAGGAGAGAGGTGGGGAGGAGGCTTCGGGGCATTGCCAGGAGAGGCTGGCTGGTACAGCCGGTGCACATTTTCTGAGGGCAACAACTGCAGAGTTACAGCAGTGAAGTTACAGTTGGGACGTTCCCATCATGCTATGACGTCCTGCTCACTCCCAGTAGGGTCTCCACACCATCTTATAAACCTTCCCATCCCCCCTGTCCACAGTTTCAGGTGGCTGACACCAGGTATTTCAACTTATCCACCTTCTCTGTTTCTGCTCTTCTTGCATGTTCACATTTTAGTCACATGTATTCTTTTGTAGTTCCCACAGCTCTGCATTGTGTATGCATGCTGCCACTTACAGGAAGGTAGAATTTAAAAGTACTGCCCGTGTTCGTGGAGGCTTTGAGCTGATGGCAGCTGGCACAGGACTGATTTTGAAACTATTGTTAGCCTATCAAACAGTTGTAGTTCCCATCCATCTACTAGAGACTCCACAGACTACTGCACGAGCAGCACTTTAGTTTTGCTCTAGGCAGCAAAGCTATGACCTGACAGTGTGAGTAGTAATAAACAAAGCAAACACGCATATTGCTGCTTGTTAAGGTTTCCACATGTCAGTAGAAAGAGACGCATCCCAACACGATATCTGAGATTACCTCCATATCACTAAGCCCAAACACACACATGCAGGTGTGTGTGTGTGTGTGTGTGTGTGTGTGTCACACACTTTTACCTACTCATTTCTGTCGACTGAGGAAGTTTTATGAGGGGGCCTACTGTTTGCACAGGGAGTGAAAATCAATAGTGGGATTGGAATGAGAGCATGTCATAAAACAACCAGCAGCAGATCAATAAAAGCTCATAACTTGATCATTTACATGTGTGTGTATGAGATGACGATAAGCTGCTTCAGCACTGTAAACATGCATACATGTGTTTATCCTTTTCACACATACCCTTACAGAAATGTGCATGCATACTGAGAGTTCAGTTATTTATGTACTTGCTACAGAGGGTTGGGACATGTTCAAACTGGGCCCCTTTCAGCTCCTTACATTAAAGTGATGACAGGGCCCAGTTTACCTTGAAATAACCTTTAAAATTTACCTTTAAATGCTCGTCCACAGCATGTCTTTATCCTGTCTTCCTTCTCTCACCCCAACCAATCACAGCAGATGGCCCCGCCCCTCCCTGAGCCTGGTTCTGCCGGAGGTTTCTTCCTGTTAAAAGGGAGTTTTTCCTTCCCACTGTTGCCAAAGTGCTGCTCACAGGGGGTCACATGATTGTTGGGTTTGTCTCTGTATGTGTTATTGAAGGGTCGACCTTACAGTTGTTGGGATTTGGTGCTGTATGAATAAACATGAATTAAAAAAATTTAATCTCAAAACATGAATATAAAATTGAATTTTACATTAACATACACTCACAAGATTTGTGTAACACAGCAATACACTGAAGCTTACATTGAAGAAATCTGATCTCTTATGCTAGCATTCAGTGCCAGCAAGACCAAAGGTTAGGACACACGGACGGGCGGCGTGCTGGCATCTGTTTGTCTTTTTATGGTAGTCCAGATACTCTCCTGATGCGTCTTATCGACCTCACTGAAGAGATTTGCGGGAGGTTCCTGTCGCATCACTGTCACATCCAGATGCTCCTGATTATTGTTGATACCAGCTGTCAGAAATTAAACAGTCTTTAATCTCACAATCGTCATGGTCCGGGCGAGTGGTGGTGTTTTTCCACAGTGCTGTGAGCTCCACCCCTGGGCGGAGCCATCATCACCTCACCTGTTGTCCGCACCTGGTGGTGATTAGGCCGGCGTAGGTCAGACCAGCTGCGGACAACAGCTAGTCTTTGCCAGACTGTCTGCTACTCTACATTCGTGCTAGTGAATCATTGTGTTTGTTGTTCTTGTGCCCTTTACATTCTTCTGCTGAGCATGAAAGATATTTGAGCTCATCTAAAATCAGTGCAAACAATCTCCTTAACTGAATTCAAATAATGCGTCTAACGTTTTCATTTTTGTTTAAGGTTTATGCTTTCTGTACTTTGTGCCTGCATAGTTGTTTCAGCTGTGGCTGGATCGTGTCCTGGGAGAAGAAAGCTGTGCATGGGCATCAAGATTCATTCGTTTGGCTGTGATTTTGGGGCCAGCCTAATGCATATATGTCTATATGCACAGTTAAAAATCATCATCACTCTGTCATACCAAGGCTCGAGTTGGACCCAGGGAGCAGACGCAAACAGTGAGTGGTTCCAGCTATGCAGGGATCTGTGTGGAGATGTACTGTTAGTGACTGAGAGGGAGCACCATGTGCCAGCCAATGCTAACAGGAACAGAGTCTTACTCATTACAGAGAGTGCCCATTTCCAAGGAGATGCACTGAAGGCGAGCAGGCAGAGGAAACAGGCAGGAATGATCCAAGTGAGCCTTAACAGGTCAGGAGTTATCTAGACGTGGTATCTCCAGAGGAAAGCTGGAATGGTGGAAACTCCAGGAAATCTATGGAGAAGATTGTCATGGAAACTAGAGTTACTTCACAAGAACTTAATAAGTAAACAAGTTACCACTGAAGTGGAGACGACAATCGGGCGCAGAACTGCTGCCACAGCTGCTTAAAGACTCAGTCTTCAAGGGGGATAGTGGGGTTTCTTTCTAACACAGCAGCGTCTTTACAGAACAGTATAAGTGCCTCGAGGTGACTAGAGTTACTCTGACATTATATAAATAAAACTGTTGTCACATACAACTGAATTCAATATTACTCTTTAAAAATAAATTTCTCTTTTTCCCCCGCCTGTCCCGTTTGGCTCTTTTGCATCAGAATTCTTGTCTAAAGGCAAAGAAAGATGCCCAACGGATTTACTTTACCGAATTGACCATCCCAGCCTTGCCTTATTGGCCTATTTGATTCACCTTTGCTTTTATTGTTTATTTTATTTTATTTTCACTTGCTACACACGGGACAGACGTGACTGGGGGAAAGAAAAAGAGCGGGGAAGAGGAGCGGGGAAGAGGGGCGGGGATAAAGGGCAACAACCAACAAAACAAACAGACAAAAAACACATCTATCAATCACCTGGATCACCTGCTGAGAAAGAAAAAAGAGAAAACAAGCAAAAAAAGAGCAACATAATAAACAACATCATGATGATCTATGGGAATATAACAGTAAATACTAAATATTGAATATTATTGTGCAGCCCCGTCCTCCAGGGCATGAAGCAGGTATGGAGGAGATCAAGACTCCAGACATCCAGAGGCCCCCAGAACACAAGAGACCAAGGAAGACCAACAGAGGGGCAGCTGCGCCACTGTCCCAGAAAGAGCTGAGGAGAGTCCCAGATGAGGGCTCACCCAGCAGCCGCGGAGCAGAAGCCAGGGGGAGTTGCAGTGACGCGCCCGTGAGCTCCGCCGGCAGCCAGCCGTGCCTGAGTGACCGAGCCCCAGGCCGAGAGGCCGGGGGCACCCCACCTCCGAAGTGGCCCGAGCGAGCCCCAGGCTCCAGGCCCCGATAAGCGGCCGCCAAGGAGTGAGCCGGTGTGTACCTGGACGCCCATCCCCGGACACAAAGAACCACCAACGCACCGATGTCTGAGGGAGTCCGCCACTGGCAGGGGAAGTGGTGGTGGGGGGAGATAGGCCTCCAAACCTTGGAGGGCCTGAGATGTCCCCAGAGAGGTGGCGTCTGATACCCAACCTGACATATAGACACAGACATACAGGCACACACAGATACAAACATCCATTCCCACCCTCATGCTCTCATATGCACTTACTCCACACTCATCCAACGTGGAGACAGACATAAAGAGACGCTGTACACACGATCACACTCCCCAAGCGTACTCTAAGCCCCAGGTCCAGGTACCCTTGCCCCTGGAGGGGGGAACTGCACCCAGACCCAGGTGGTGTTACCCTTTTCCCTGCGGTGGGGGGAGGCAGACCGCCCCGACTCCGCAGCAGCAGGAAGGCTCCACACTCCAGACCCCAGTCGGACGGCCAACTCCTCCTCCTAGCCCCCCCGCTCCAGCAGGCCGCAGAGAATGGGGGTGAGAGAAGACTCCAAACCTCCCTCCACCCGCTCATTGTAGTGTTGATGCATGTGTGTTCTAAGGTGCATTTAAAACCTAGGAGGACATGGAGCTACCTGCCAAGGAGCAGCAGGTAAGCGCATGGTCCCTCCTGCTAGCCCTCAATGTCTACGTGTATTTAACATTGAGAGGTGGGCAACGACGCCAGGGGTGGGGTGTACACCCTGATGGCCTTTTGGAGTCCATGTAGCGTGCCCAAGAAAGAAAGAAAAAAAAAAGAACTTTCACACTAAATACATAACAAAGAAAGTGTTTTGAGGGACACACTCACTCACACACACACACTCACACTGTGCTCTGTTTCAGTGTGTTTTGTTACAGATGTGTTTTATTTGTGCTTTGTCCTCTACTTTCATCTTTTTTCCTATTATTTCTACCTCCACGTATCTTCTTGTCTTCCTTATCTTCCTCTACCTCCACTTTTTATTCATGTAATTGTTATGTGGTTATGTGATGCGTATGTTTTTGACTTTTGCTGCCATGTCTCTCTTGGAAATGAGATTTTTACCTGGATAAATAAAGGACTAACATCTTCTTCTCCTTATCTCTTTCCTTTCCTGCCCATTAGCTCTGGTATTGTTAGACTACGTAGATAGAAAAGAGCTAAAAAGAGGAGCCTGTAGTTTATAGAGCTGCTCTTGACAAGCAAATAGAGCCAACAGCGCTTCCAGACCACGGTTCTGCTTGCTAATGCTCGAGGACAGGACAGCTTCACAAAAAGTAAAATATAAAAAAATATAAGAAATCACCTAAAATAAATATGAGAGGTTGTTTTTGATCAGTTGTTGTGAGAGTGTGTGTCAGATTGTGTGTGTGGTAAAGGCCTCAGCATTACCACACGTTAGGCTGAGTTTAGCCTGTTTGTCGGGCAGATGGTGTCCACAGTGAGGGCAGTGTTTTCCACCTCTGCAGAGGTAGCATGAGTTTGTGTCTGACAGAGGGAACGGGTCAGAATTATTCTTAGCAGCTACAGACACTTTCTGATTTTCAGCGCTACCTGTCCCAGATTTTTACATTTATCCTAATTAAACCTTTAATCTGAGTCGAGGTTTGCACATTAAAACTTTTTGTTTTTTAGGAATATGCAAATATTTTCTCAACATTTCTGTGGTTACCACAGTTATTGCCTTATAGTGACATCCGACTGTGTCTCGGTCTCAGCATGTTTATTCCCAGCTGTTTTGATCCAGCGCTCTGAAAGCTGAAGCTAACGAGGTGCTGAACACGTTACAGTAGGAACCAGAAGGTGACGAACTGATGAACGGGGTTAGGGAATAAAGCAGACACACCAAGAAGATGAAGCTGAAGCTTTGTGAAATTATTTAAAAAACACTGAAAAGCTAGTGCATGTTTAATCTATGCAGCTCGTGACGAGTCACAGTAATGAGTTTCCTCTTAGGAAAGTCAGAAATGAAGATAAAAGCCTGTTTTTAACGTCTCATTACAACAACGAGATGTTAAAAGTCTTTAGTTTCCACAATATTCACCCAAGAGATTTAAGAGATTTCCTTTTATATGGTTCCAGAAACGTCACTTGTGTTCTAATAGCACCTTAATTTAGTCGGATGTTTGCAGCCTTTGGCCACAACTATTTATTATCTGTGTGTGCTCTGCCAAGCCAGCTTGTTTGAGCAGTTAATCGTTCAGATGGACTCTATCTAAATTGGATGGTGAGGCATAAAATCCTGCACTCGTTTAACTAGCATGTGAATACTTTTAAAACCTCCCTATCTTCCATTTGGATATGGCCTAATTGAAAAGTAAATAGTACACTTGAGTGCACCCATGAATCAGTGAGTGATATCTCCTTAGCTGCCAGAGGAATGAATCTCTAAGCCGGCCCCACGTCGCCTCTCCTGTCTTCTGCTGCTTCAAATGGCCTCCCTCGTGCATTATCTATTGCATTATTGTTTGGGGGATTAATGTCTTGATGTAGGTCATTTTCACACAGACAGTAAGTGGTTTCTGGGCCAACTCCAGGCCTCAAATGTTGACTCACCAGATGGAGCGCTGAACAAAGCCGAGCTTATACTTTCAGTATTCAGGGTGACTCGAGGGACTGCGAACA
>NC_135174.1:1753032-1778032 GCF_041146795.1 Maylandia zebra | reverse complement strand
TCTGTCTTTGTGAGTTTTTGTGCATAAAAAAATACAATAAAATCGAGTGGTAATGAAATTTCATCCTTTCTATCAAAGCTGATCTGAATTAGCAAACAATGACACCAGGTTTGACAAACGAGGAACTATAGACGCCTGTTATCTTAAGATAAAGAAACATAATGAGGTACTTAGACAGCCTGTTTCTTCAGATAACATTCAAATGAGCAGGTCTTCAGTCAGAATATCATTGGTCCATTTGAAATGATGAGATTACTAAAGCTGGTGATGAAACAGTTTACATGTTGATCACAAATTAGATCATTAAGAGCATCAATATTTAAAGTCAGATATAACATTTTGTGCACCACATCATTACAGTCTGCAAAGTACAGAAACGTAACAACATGAGCAGATTTCTCCTGTGTCGGCTTCCCTTCATTGGCTCCCTGTTAAATTCAAAATCCTGCTCCTCACATACAAGGTCTTAAATAATCAGGCCCCATCTTATCTTAATGACCTTGTAGTACCATATCACCCTATTAGAGCACTTCGCTCTCTCTCTGCAGGCCTACTTGTTGTTCCTAGAGTATTTAAAAGTAGAATGGGAGGCAGAGCCTTCAGTTTTGGTGACCCTGAATCCTCCCTTAGTTACGCTGCAATAGGTCTGAGCTTCTTCTCCTTTTTTACTCACTGTGTGTTTATACATCACTCTGCATTGAATTATCAGTTATCAGTCCTTGGCTGTCTTCCACAGCGTGTCCTATCTTCCCCCCCTGGGTCTATAAAAGTTTGCATTCATAGGTTACTTACTAAATCGCTGTCACCGTCCTTATAAGGCCTTAATATGTTTTGCGGCTGTTTACTGATTTTATATATTTACTTATTCATCAAAAATGACTCGAGCTATAAAGAGATAGTGAGTCCCTCTGCTTCCCTCCTGACCCACAGATAACAGTGTTCTTTACAGAGCTCCTCATTAGGAGATGGACTGAGTCAGAGGATCTTAGTTCGTGTACAGTTTGTGAAACAACACTTAAGGCTTGCTTGGTCTACAGCAGCAGTCCCCAAATGTATGTTTTTTATTGTTATTTCTTGACTGTTTTTACGGTTAACTAAACGTATCGTTTCTCTGGGTCTTTTCCTGTGTGTTATGAATAAATCTTCTTCTTTTGGTACCAGTACTGGTTTTGTTTTGTTGTATTTATCTGCGACACCTTAAAGGCCGGCCCATGAAAATATGGTTGGACATTAACTGGTCCGTGGCGCACAAAAGGTTGGGGACGGCTGCTTTACAACACTGATAACTTTGGTTTCCACTTGCTTGTTTTTTCTGCTTTGACTGTAGGCTGATGCCGGGGCGATCGTGGCTCAAGAGTTGGGAGTTCGCCTTGTAATCGGAAGGTTGCCTGTTCAAGCCCCGGCTCCGACAGTCTCGGTCGTTCACCCGTTGCCTACTGGTGGTGGTCAGAGGGCCCGGTGGCGCCCGCCAGTGTCCGGCAGCCTCGCCTCTGTCAGTGCGCCCCAGGGTGGCTGTGGCTGCAATGTAGCTGCCATCACCAGTGTGTGAATGTGTGTGTGTGAGTGGGTGGATGACTGGATGTAGTGTGAAGCGCTTTGGGGTCCTTAGGGACTAGTAAAGCGCTATATAAACACAGACCATTTACCATTTACCATGATGTTCAGCAGACGATCCAGGTTTGAGTTCAGATATCTGCTATGCACAGCATCAACAGTGCAGTTACACCGAGGGATCCTGTCACGTGCTCTGAGTGCTTGTGTAGAGCAGACTAAGTACTGTGAAAGAACCATTCAGCACTGACTCTGTGTGGCACAGCTGTTGAAGAACACTATGTGGAAGCACTGCTGACTCACACAATAGGACTGAATATTCCCAGCTTATATTCCATGTGTGGTTCTCATAGGAAGTAAACAAGCTGCCTTCTGAGTGTTTCGAATGATGTTTCACATTTTGTTCATAGTTATTTGAAAAAATTATAATAACTTCACATCAGTTTCAAGGATTTCAGGAATGTTTCAGTTAAATATGCAGCAGAGTTTGTATATTTGGCAAATTACTGCATATCCTCTGTTTCCATTAGCTGTTAACATACAGACTTATGATAGTATTTAAATATAAATCACTGCATCACATTTAAAACCGTCTGCATGCAGCTATTCTGTCAAAACTGTGTAAAGCTTCACATAAGTGTAATGCACTATTAGAAATGTTACTTATGCACCAGCATTAGATCTCAAACACTGTAAAATCTTGTTTAACCTGTGGTATGCAAGAAATAGACAACACTGTCAGTATTTCACTGGAATCTGCTCGAGTCTTCAGACTGAAGCACTTTGCAGATAAACTCACTCGATATTATTTTGTATTAACCTGCCTCAGAGGTGCTGGAGTCAGTGCAGGACTGGTAACACTGTGCCATCAGGGAGGTGGTGTTACACCTGTCTGCACACTAATCTATGAGTGAAGGGCTCAGTAGTGCCCCACTCAACAACATCACACCAGCCAGAGCACACACAAAGCTGCAGCAATGCAAATGTAGAGGCCATTACGAGTCGCACTGCTTTGCCATAGAGCGTAAAAATAAGCTGACACCAAAGATGAAAGTTGTGTTACTCGTAGTTAGATGCATGATCCCTGCAAGAAAGCTGCTGCACGCACAAACTGTCCCAAAGGCGGTCTTGATATTTAGATGCATTACAACTTTGCAAAAAAACACAAAAATAGTTAGTACTCATGTAAAAATGGCGTCTGGTGTCATCCCAGTGCCACAGTCTCTTGTTAAAGATGCACTTAAAATGCTAAAGTACTTTGCATGACAACAAAATACTGTAATAATTACAATATTGCAATATACTGCAATATTACACATGAGAAGCTTGGGTTGAACCACAACAGTCTCAGCCGTTAATGTGATTTGGTGCTTTATAACTAAAATGAAAAGGTCTGGAGAGTTTTGTGATCACGTCTTTCATCATTTTGGTCCTTCGCCTCGACGAGTTGTGTCCACAGGCAGACGCATGAACATCTGTCTCTGTGTTTGTTTCTCTACAGATGTGTACCTGTGGTGAGAGGCATCTGTCAGGCTAGGAGAGCTGAGCTCTGGATGGTGTTTCTGGTTCTGGTACAGGAAGGGTGTGGCCAGAGTGCATGAGTGTAGCCAGGTGCTCTTCAGACTGCAGCTTTTCACATGTTCACCTCCTGCTGTTCAAAGTCCAGAGCTTCAAATCCCTCCTGCAGGCATCTTTGTGTCGTGGTTGGGATCTGGTTGGGGTCATACATTTTCACTACATGGCCAACGTGTGCATTTCCATTTCACCAGGTGTGCATGGCAGGGACTGCTGCTCTTTCCAGGATGGTGTTCTCTGCATTTCATCACACAAAGCTTATTGCAGTGTCTCTGTCACCAATGTTTTTGTACGGTGTGACTCTGCTTCTCTCTAGCATTTCTTCAGGACTTCATGCTGCTTGGTAACGAGGGTTCCTGTGCAGCGCTTCATCCAGGCTGGTGCACTGTTGAGCTTCTCCAAAACAGCAGATACTCAGGGCTATTCAGCGCATGTTCAGTGACAATATTCTCTCTGGCACGCGGCTCAGAGTGGTGTTCACCTCAGCCCTCCATCTATTGTCTCTGATCCTGATTTTCTCACCGTTGATAGATTTTCCTCTGTGGTGGAGGATGGGCGAAGAGCTGACTCATTTGAAAAGAGCTGAGTAAAGCTTCTGCACCTGCATACACTCAGAAGGAGCCAGCTGAGGCGCTGTGGGCATTCAAAAAGGCTCCAGACAACATCTATGTAAAGTGTTTTGGGTGTCCAACCTGAAGACCTGAAGGCAGACCCAGGACACACTACAGACATCATGTGTCTCTGCTGGGTTGCAAATGCTCGTGTTCCCCAGAAGAAGAGCTGGAGGAGGTGGTCTGGGCATCTCTGATGACCTCTGATGACCTCTGATGACCTGGGCCAATAAGTGAAAGAAACTGGATCGGATAGTACTATCATTACTATTGCCGCCATCTTCCCCTCACTTTGCCCATCCTTGTCTCAACAGTGATACTGAACAATGACATTAATCTCTCAGTTTCTGCCCCCCCCCGACCTGTGTCCCTGTGGCTGCTGGCGACACTAGTATTGATGTAAGTGCTGTTTTCTCTCATTAATTTATCAGCTCAGTAGAGGAGGGGGGCCTCCGCAGGGCGAGATAATGGCTTCCATTTGGCCAAGGTCAACAGTCAACACATTCCTCAGTCGTTCAAATATAACCACACATTAACTTGTGTCACCAATACCACACACACACACAGAGAGACACAGCTAATAGACTGTCAGTGAGCTGTCCTGCTGCCTATGACTGTTTCATCCTGTTAAAGAGGTGATATAAAGTCCCACATCTGAGAAACAGCCAAATATCAGCGTGGTTACCTTCAGACAGCAAAGCTCACCTCATCAGTATCCTTCCTGTCTGTGCATCGCTCGTGATGTTTGAGTCTGAGAGTTGTTTCCAAATGTTTTATGATCATGATCAGGTCACAGTAACGTTCTGTTGGTGCTACTGCTTAGCTGCAAATGATTCAAATTATAACTATCATCACAGTCACCGGATCTTATTATTCTGCATAACTTGTTAGGACAAAAACAAGCAGTGTGTGTGTGTGTGTGTGTGTGTGTGTGTGTGTGTGTGTGTGTGTGTGTGTGTGTGTGTGTGTGTGTGTGTGTGTATTGGCCAGATCAGATGGGCACTTTGGAATCAGTCAGCTATCTTCTGAACATTTCACCCACCAACTGTTTGTGCTATTTGTCCAAATGTTGACTTTACCTGCACAATTTGTGAACCATTACACAATACAGGAGCTGAGATCAATCAGTGTGCTCTGGGTTTGAGTATAGTCTTGTACGGTGAGGCCGTTGAACCTCAGCAATGGTAATGCAGCTCGAGTATGGCTACAAGAGCAATGACCTCTCCCTCCAAATATCGCACAGGGTTAAGAAAAAAGTTACATTTCCCAGAACACGTTTTCATTTCAATTCCCGATTGGTGTTAAGTAATCTATTATATGAACTACTGTGAACGTATTGTAAGACTATCAATCCAGCCTTGCTGCTATCTCTCTGCTGTCCCCGCGCTTCTGAGGGTTCACTCAATCATTAACCTAATCTGCTCACTGAAAAAGTCCCACTCATGCTGTTTGCATGAGTTTGACGATAAGCTATTTGAAGTTGAATGTGGTGATGGGACAACAATTGACAAGGACTAAACTGTTTGATAATCTTTGGCTGCTTTTGATTCCTCAGAGATTCTGAAACTGGAAACGGCAGAATGAAGAGCAGCGAATCGCTTTTTAGCTTCCAAATCAAACATTTGTATTTGCTTGAAAAATTCTAATTAAAAGCTGCTTTGTTGGCGCCGCCTCACAAATCTCAGCTGAAAGTGCTGACACAGTTTACACATCATGAAATAAAAACTATGACTAATCTAGAATCTTCTATAAAGTCCAACAACTGGTCCCAGATCTCCCCAGAGGCCCACAAGTGTTAAACACAGGCCTGATAGTTTTAAACTTTCACATTTGTTTTCTGTTTCTTTAAATGAACGATGGTTTCAGGGTTTTTGCAGATTTTGTTTATTTTCTCTTGCTCTCTATTTTGAAAACCACACAGAGCAGTGTGACTGTAATTCAGCTTAATGCAGCAGGGAGTCCTAATGTACCTCCTCACATTCACTACTGATAGTAAAGGCAGTTATCATTCATTATCCCTGAGTGATTACACACTCTGATGATCCTCCACAAGTTTGCAGCTCTTCCTTTTTAGCTCAGCTGTTCTTCAGTGTTTTTGTCCCTGACGCTCAATGTTTTATAAAGCCACGCGTCTGGATGCATTTTACATATAATAACACATTCAAAATTTAAATTCTGATTTTCCATGAATGTAACAGCAACATTAAACCAATATTAATAAAATATTACTGAAGGCGGCTCCTTTTATTCAAGTCAGATTTGAAATGCGCTATTTTTATATTTATCGTGTTGTGTTGGTACATTCATCTACAGTCTGCTTCTCTTCTGTTTTAAACGCCACTGATTTCCACACTGTAGTAAAAGAATTAGAGGCTATAACCAGCACAGCCACACATCTAACACATCGTAATGTCCTGTAATGTGGCTGCTGCTGTTTTATGAGATAAACCTTTAACCAATCAGAAACGAAAATGTGAAAATAAACAAACAAAAGGAGAAAAGTCTCAGATCTGCAGGTACACAAAAAACTACCGCGTTGGATATAAACATGTGCAAAATATATATTCAGGCTTAATGTGTAACAGACACAATATGACGTGTGTATGAAGTTTGTTCTATCATTCTGCACTACAGCTCAGCGTTTAGACACGACGTGTCGCACTTTTACTCGCACTGATTCTTTGTTAAATGTACTTCTGTTAAACGTCCGAATAATGAGTGAGTTTGAACCTGACCAGAGCGCGTCGGTTCTTGTTGTTTTGGGTTTTCTGTGATTATTTGGACTGATTATAATTCTTCCTGCTTCTTGGCGGATCTTTCACGCGTTGCTGGATGTGCGAGAAATGCTTCATTTACAACGTTTCATTTTCAGACAGCAGAGAAAAGAGTTCACAGACCAGCTGAGCTGCATCGAAACGTTTGGATTGATTGTCAGAAAATAGTTTATTAGACATCAAACAAAACTGAATTTGCGCTACATTGATTATTTAATAAAATGTCACATAAAAAACACACGCCGACACACACACGCAAAACAAAACAAAAAGAACTAAAAAACACGCTATAAAAACACGTATATGCTACAGTACAGAGAAACTGATCTACAGGCATACTATTCATCTGAAGAACATCTCTCTCTCTCACACACACACACACACACACACACACACACACACACACACACACACACACACACACACACACACACACACACAAAATTACGCATATGTACACAGGTTCAACAAAGAAGACAGTTCTGATGAAAGGCACTCGGGTTTGAGGGGCTGACTTGTCTTAGTATTACATCCGGAACCAGTCTATCAATCTGCAAGTCACCAGGCTGGAGGAGGAGGAGGAGGAGGAGGAAGGAGTTACAGCGACGCATGAGAGCTTCAGTGTCTGAGGCAGATCTTTATGGAGCCTGTGTTTCAGAACTGGGGGTTTAGTGTGAAGTCCTCGTCGTCCTCTATGTCCAGTTCTTGGTCTGTGTCGTCTGACACGTCAGAGTCCAGCTCTGTGTGGGCCTGCTGTCGGGACACACAGTGTCCCGCTTGCGCCAACTCGGGGGCCGAGCCTGGCTGCCTCTGCTCCTGGTTCTGGATTCCGGCAGCCTCTATCATCTCATCTCCTTTCTTACCTCTGGAACTGTTATCCTCCACCTCCCTCTTAGGATTCTCCTGGTGAAAGCGAACCCCGTGGATTAGGAGACGGTACGAGTGTATTGTATATGAAGGAGTGAAAGGAAGGTAGGGCGACATCAGTCACCGCTGCTCACCTGCTTTAGTCTTCGCCACTTCGCACGTCGATTTTGGAACCAGGTTTTAACCTGAAAGGAAATGTTCAAAAAAGAAAGAAATGAATGATCTTCCTTCTTTAAATATTAAAACTCTGAAAGGATGTTTCTTATGCGCAAACTCGTCCGTAAGATTTCTGGCGTCAATTAAAAATTCGGTTTGTCCGCTGTTCACGTGGAAGCGGTTTAAATTCATTTTGGATCAAAGCCACATTGAATCAAATCAGCACGCAGCACAAATATCACACACACACACACACACACACACACACACACACACACACACACACACACACACACACACACACACACACACACACACACACACACACCCACCCATCGGTAATTCGCTACAAATTCCAACCATTCGCAGCCAGTAAATAGCTTTCTAGTAATAAAGTAGCAAAATCTAGTGTTATGCTACATTTCAAAAACGGAATAAATAAATGTATAAAAGTGTTTCATCGAAAATTGCGGCCGATCCTCCGGAGATCCTTCCAAACAGCTGCAGGCCATTACGGCACATGTGTGTGAGCCAGACCGGGCTCCGCTCACCTGTCTCTCGCTGAGCTGCAGCATCTTGGCCAGGCGTTTCCTCTCCGGAGGTGACAGGTACTTCTGCGTCTCAAACTTCTTCTCCAGCTCGATGGTCTGGTCGTTGGAGAAGCGCACCTGGCCGCCTTTTCTCTTATGTAAGGGCCGCTGGATGAACGGCGTCCACAGCAGAGGCTTCCCTGTGGAGAGATCCCACAGAATGCACCGTGTTTGAAATACATGAAATAAAACGAAATATTTATTTCTGGCTGTGACAAACCTGCCCGCTGTCGAAAAAGAAGCTACAGCATATAAACCTTCCTGCTGCCATCTGACATGAAACGAATTAACAAAACACGCTAGTACGCGACAGAAACACGGTACATTTGTACTGTGTTATATTAGG
Organism: Maylandia zebra; assembly: GCF_041146795.1. Lineage (NCBI taxonomy): Eukaryota > Metazoa > Chordata > Actinopteri > Cichliformes > Cichlidae > Maylandia > Maylandia zebra. Next base: position 1,769,562 of record NC_135174.1, on the reverse strand, counting down.
CCCACTGACGGCATTTTCACTCACATTCACGCGTTTGAACTCTTGCGATAAGTGAATTTTATCCACATGAAAATATAAGACAACACATTTCAAACATTTTCATTAAAAGCTCCGGAGCTGACGGTACAGCCTATACGCAGACATGCGCAGTGCAGAGACATCGAAAAATCGAACTATTCGGTCACAGAGAGAAGACGTGTTTTAGACTCTGTGGCCTCTCCCGGTCACCAGACAGCTGCGGACTCCAATGTGGAAAAGTTTGAGAGTTTATTATTTTTCAGGATTAATTATTGGATAACTATTATTTGGATTTATGTATTTATGTATTTATGTATTTTTTTATTATTATTATTATTATTATTATTATTATTATCATCATCATCATCATCATCATCATCATTATTAATAATAATAATAATAATAATAATAATAATAATAATAATAATTATTATTATTATTATTGTTATTATTATTATTATTACTACTATTATTAATAATAATAATAATAATAATAATAATAATAATAATTATTATTATTATTATTATTATTATTATTGTTATTATTATTATTATTACTATTATTACTATTATTACTATTATTATTATTATTATTATTATTATGTAACAGATGTAAAACTGTAATGAAGAATTTCTGATGGACAGGGCATAAACAGGAAGAAAAAGTGGAGACTATTAGTTACTAAATAGTGGGAAATGTGCGGGATTAAATAAGCTTGCGCTTCTTTCTACTGCATTGTGAAATAAATGTAAGTTATTTATAATTATTATTGTTTTGTTTGTCTCTTTTTTCTCTGTTGTTGTTATAATATTTTAACATGTTCAAAATAAAGATTTCATACAAATACAAATGATTATTATTATGATTATTATGATGTTTTACGTGTTTGTTGTTTTACACCGGTGCTGATTTTAATGAGGTTCAAAATCTCCAAAAGTCTCGATGTGCTTTTCAAAGTTTATACCCTAAAACTCGATTAGAAATGAACATAATTCCTAATTTACTGCGGATTAATGAGGGGAAAGGATCGGTGCTGTTGAAGAGATTTATTGGAGCGAAAGGCCGCTGGGTGCAATCAGAGGTGCTTTTGTCCTGTCTGCTTTCCTCCCCGGGTGATGGCCGGGAACAAACAACGGCAGCCTGCAGCCTGCTGCGAGCTGTCTTTTCAGGAAGGTCGTGACAGTGAAAACTATGGCCAAATATCCGCTTCATGTGCTTCCTGCTTTGCGGTGTGATTATAGGCAATGGCATCCACCAACAGACACTCCTGTGCTCAGCTCTGACACAATATGAATGTTTGTGGTCGAAACTGCTGTCAAAGACCTTCTTATTGCTGCGCTTTTCCTAAGGAAGTTAGCCAATCCAGCCCCAAGAGACACTGAGCGAAAATACAAGTAGCCTACAGGAAAGGTTGAGTAAAAATCAATTTGCGGCGAAAATGAAGGAAATGACATCAAATGAAACATTTTCACTGAATATGTGAGAAGTTTGTGTTCGTGCCGTTTACGCTCGGCTAATAAAGATCTGTGAAACTGGAATGATAAGCGCTAACTCGTTATAATTGTGGTAATTAAGCACGCGCACTTCTGTTTGAAATATTTCGCACTCACAGTTTTTGTTGGCTTTGTGTTACTTTGTAACTTTCTGCCGTTTGCGCGCGCAGACAGTCTCATCAAACCAGAGTATTAACGTGATCGCTGTAAATAGATGCACAGATGTGGCGGTTGGGATAGCTCGTTAATAACAGTTTCATAAAACTGTGAGTGACGGAGATCGGAACATAAGCGGGCCTGAAAGCGCGCGCACTGCAGGCTGCTTAAAATAGCCAGAGGAGGTGTGCGCGGTATTTATAGAGCACAGCTTCTTTAATCCGCTGTTCGACAAGACATATCATACGAGATGATTACAGATGATTGTAGGCGCTGAAACCAATCATTGTTCTCCTCCGGCAATCTCAGTTCGTGCTTGTTTGTCGTCTGTCTGAAAGGTCAGCTCAGTTGGGAGGACACGTCTGTAGCTGCTGTTAGGAGGACTTTATCTTTCTCATAAGTCCCCATTAGCTCTCTGTTTGCCTTATTTTCTTCTCGCCGCCAACCATAAAGAAAGTCAGCCACATCCTCGCGAGCCCGGCAGAGGAAGTGCAACAATATGTGAAAAACGGATCCCGGGCTATCAGAGGCCGAGTGTTTCCTGAATATGTCTGTATTGAGGATGTCGATAAAATAATCAGCAGCGTGCAGCGGGCTCCCGAGGAAGCGGCTGGCCGGGGTGAGACAGGAAAACATTTAACAGCTTCTGAAACCAGATTTACTCCTATCGACAGGCTCACAGTTTCCGCTATGAACGGAAAAAGGCCCGGCTTGTTCAGCAGCACACAGTCAGACGGTCCGCTTGTCACACTATACTTAAGAGGACCATCACTTCTGGCCTCTAACACGGCGCGCAGCGTGTGTGATGGCTTCAAGCACCCCGGGAACATCATGTAAAGCAGCTTTCACGGCTCCATACTCACACAGCCGATTTCACTAATACTGCTAATAATTATTATCATAATAATAATAATAATAAAAGACTTGTGGTAAGCTCATGGTCAGTCAATACCCTAGAGAAAAATAACCCAACTACTTGGTGCTCAAAAGTATATGACGCACACACACACACGCACAGCAGTGAAATAACAAGTGATTTAGGGCCTGGCTATGTTTTAGTCACTGGCTGACTCGGTCCTCTGATGTTTCAGAACAATGGGAGTCAGGAAAACGAGTCAAGGTTGCCATGCACCTCCCTATCACCACCAGCAGCAGCACACTGAATGGATATGCCTGCTGCTATTGTGGCCCCAAATACGTCTGTCACAATAACAATGTGACTCATGTGTGCGTGGTCGCGCATCGTGCACAAATGTTCTTGTGAGACCAAAATGAGCTGAAGGCTTCGCGAAGACGCACAAAGTGTGTCCTCGACTCTAAAGTGTGTTTAAGAGGAGCAGTGCAAGTGTAGATGATCTTGAGTTCGACATGCATGACCAAGCGTGATGCTTATGCAAAAATGGTTTCGCTGGGACTGAAACGAAGCTTGTGAAGACATTAAAGTTTTCATGCAAAGAGCAGAAAGTTGTCTTACTGCCACATCATCCAAGTGTATATGTTGCCGCGAACAGATTTCAGGTTCACCTAAGTTGTCACTGAGCGATATAATGTCCAATAATATATGATTTATTCATTTTACAATGCAAATTGTGAATATATGACCTTAACTATTTTAAGGGTCCTGATTTCCAGTGAAATAAAACCAGCAGTGCAGACTTGAGGAACTGAGTTTAACTGGCGCATTTCCACACAGGAAAACAAGAAACGTGATGCTGGCTGTCTGACGGCAAGGCAGCAGAAAAGGAGAAAATGGATATGTTTGCTAACAAATGATAAGACCAATATCAATGATGGAAATGAAATGGAACTCACCGAGAGGGTCGTGCCTGAGCAGCGCCTGTGCGTACTCCCCCATGGAGCGGTGGTGTTGCTGGTGAAACGGGTAAAAGGAGCCGGTGAAAGCCCCCGCCGAGGCGTACGTCGCCGTCAGCGCAGCGTGGTGGGACAGCGCGGGGTGGATCGGCGTGGGTTCATAAATCGGGGTTCTGTACGGCGAGATCAAACTTTTGAAGGACGAGTTGGGAGACGGGAGAGTCGGCGTGGGGATGACCGGAGTGGAGCAGGAAGATGAAGACGTTGGCGATGAAGAATAGGACGGAGATGTGGAGGTGGTGGTGGAGGTCCTCCCCAGAATGTCCTCGATGTAGAAGGGGGTCGGGTGTGCCGGCTGAATTGGGGTCGGTGCGTAAAGCGGGACGCTCATGATGCCGATCACCGCTGCTGCGCACTGGATCCAAACTAGGGGAGAGCTTCGCGTCTTTAGTCCCGCAGCCTTCCTCTTTCTATCACAGCAACTTTTTATGAGCCGCGCTAACCTCTGCTCAGCCAGTCCCGAAACACAACGACCAGAGCCTGTTTCCGAGCTGCTCGGGAGACCGTTACACTGTTTTAGTGTCCATCAGGTTGCTGCGGAGCTGCCACTCTGTTCAACTGTTGCTGCTGTTATCTGTCTGCAGCCGAAGGAGGGAGGAGATAAGTGGACGGCCAACTTCCTGCAGGTGGCCGGCGGCCGTTTCTGATTGGCTTGCACGCAGTTCTTAACGAACTCCACAGTGGTCGGATGACAGGAGAGGGGAGATAATTGTGTTTCAGAAGAATCGACGCGACGCAAACAGGTAATCAGAAAACAGACGAATGTAATGGAACAGAGCCGGCGCTGAGAGTAGCTGGGTCTGAAAATGCAAGTACGGGCCCGCTCACACTTCAGCCTCCTCACGGTCACACTCCTAAGAGTGTACACCGCCCATAATGTTTGAGTAAAAGTCACACTCCTACTCAGCTCAAAACTGTTTGCATTTACCCAAAGCACCTCAATCAAAACTTGCATGCAAAATCATATTACTGGATCATAGCCGAATAATGAGTGAACATCCGTTTATTGTTGCAGTATCTGCATACTGCTGTGTCATATATGTATTAGCACAGTGATATGTGTAACTCGGCACAATAAGAAATACGTTTTCACATAAATGAAATATAAGAGCACATGCACTGTTACACAGGAGGAGCGCACAGCGTTTTCGTGACCTTGTCTGTTAGCAGTCTCAGATGATTTAATGGTAACTTTGAGGAGATTTTGCATTAGAGCCGGGCTTTCAAAGATAAGATAAGTGTGATTTGAAATGATAGTTCTCACTGGTTTTGCTCCAGGAAGTATCATGTCACAAGTCAGCGGATTGGCCCACGAGGGTAGCTGTCCAAACTGTTTAGGTTCTCCCAGCCAGAGATCGGCATCATTGCTTTATGCAAAAAGACATTCCCCGTGGTTTGGCACCACGCTGAAGTGAGACAGTTAGGCAAAGAGCGCGATGATCCACTTGTGTGAATAACATTTCTTTGGCAACATTGTTTTTAAAAATGTTGAACAAATGTTGAATGTCAGATGGAAAACCCACGTGAACAGAGCACAGACAGCACGCAGCGCTGCTTTTATACCCACACACACACCTTTGTGTAGTCAAACGGGCCGCAGCCTTATCTTAACAGTGTAATAGAGGCCGACTGCGATCCACGGCCCCAACGTTGCAGCTCAATCAAGTGGGATTAACTCCTGATTTGAATGTTTGGAGTTTTCCTGTGAAATCCACTGTGGGATGAGATAGCAATAAACGCTCGTGTATGTAACGGCTCACTAAGTGATTGGATGTTAAACAATAACCGGAGACTTCTGCTTTAGTCACAGCGGGGCCCAGCTGCACGCGCGCAGGGCCTCGCGACATTTTATCATCACGCGAGTTCATTAATCGTCGCTGGAAACGGCGACTCGCACCTGGGAGCCGGACGACGGCGTTTATCTGCTCGCTCCCCGAAACCAGCCGCCGGCTCGATTTCCTGGCGCGCGCCCCCGTCTGCCAACTTTCTAACGGCTGTAATTTAGATAAAGTGGAGCAAACAGCCTTAAAGACATCAAAGACATCCACAAAACGGCTAATATTTGGACTGAGACAATCATTGCAGCTCATTGATCCGGCCAGCCTCCCGTGGCGTCAGACTCCGGGCCAAAAACCGCTGATAACTCGAGTGAGCCGCCCCCCGGCAGCTGGCGCCATATATCTGCCATTGTCAGTGCAAGCCACTCAGTCTCCTCCTCACGAGTCAACAGTATCCCGATTATCAAACGCATCGGGATGTGCCCGGCCTTCCTTTGTTCGAGTTTGGAATGACCGAGGAAACGTAACCATGAGAAACGGCACAGAGCATGCGCTATGGAAATGAAGCAGCAGGTGATACTCGGAAAATTAGAATAAGTATAACCATGCATACGCACTCTGTACTTGGTTTGGGCCCCTTTTGCATGAATTACTGCCTCGATGCAGCGTGGCGTGGATGCTATCAGCTGTGGCGCTGCTGAGGTGTTACGGAAGATTGTGGCCACACTTTGCACGATATTTGAATTCCTCGAGTTTCACCTGTGGATGTCTTCATTGTAGTGGGAAGCTTAGAGGCAAAGAAATAACAGTCCACGCGTGAGTTTGGACGAGCCCAGGGGGCTTTTTTACTTAATCATGTGCATCACTGCACTGAGCAGGACTCAAGGAAGACTTTGTAAAAGACATTTTTACAACAGTGAACAGGCAGCCGATAAAAACAAATCAGATCCTAAACTTACAACAAAAACTTCACAGGTGTTCGGTGCCACAGACACTGATCTCGCCGTTCCCTCGCAGCTCCTCGCCGATCGTACGATCAGGTTATTTACTCTTCACAAATCTGTGCAGGTCCAGCAACATGGTAACCTGCTGAGTCTCCTTTGCTCCCGTTTCTCATTATATGACTGTTTGCTTTACAACTTTTAATGTAAGGTGTCATGATGTTCAAACTTTAACTAAAACTGAAGAGTATGAACCAAAAATCTGTCTTTACATGAAAGGAAACCCCTTCCTCTTCCCTCTGCATCCTGGTCCCGGTCAGGTGACTACCTTCTTTGGCTTCGGATGATCCTCCTCCGGGTCTCCCTCTGAGCAGGTCTTCAGCGAGCGCAAGACGTGTTCCAGCGTCCACTGCTCCTCGTGTAAGGCGTGCTCCTCCAGAGTGAACGGACCCTGCTTTGTTCTGACCAGCTCCTTCACATGAGCGCAAGAGGACAGAGCTGCAGCACACAGACAGCGTTACTCAGCAACACGCCGTCGATGGAAAGGTGAAACAGGTGGAAGGCAGTCTCACCTTTTCCCAGGTCATCCACCAAACTTCTGACATAGAACCCACCACCACACTCAATATCTGCAACACGAAGGAAAGCGAAACATTCAGCCAAAGAGGACACAACACCTAAAAGCCTGTTGTGTGATGCAGCGTGTCGAACCCAGAGTGAAGAGAGGAGGCTTGAACTCCTGCAGGGTCAGGCTGTACACCGTGACGGGCCTGGCCGGTTTGGCATCGACCTTGTGACCTTTCTTCAGCAGGACAGACAGACGTTGGCCATCCTTTTTTAATGCCGAGTATCTAAAACGATTATAAGAAAAGAGTTGGTTACAAAATACACACATTTAGCACCAAGAACTGTTTTTATGTGAACTCCATGTATAATGACACAAAGGCACTGCTTCCTGCATCAGTGGGAATCAGCACTGCAGTGAGCAAACAGTGACCTCCAGAGGCTTCATAGGTCACTGCGCTACACTAATAAGACGAAAAACCCTCAAATGTTTAAAGAACTGGACCATTGAGAGGCCTTTCATTCATTCTCCCAGGGGACACGAACGGCATTAAAGGACACACGATCGGTTTACTGCAGCTGGACATTTAGATCTCAGAGCCTCTTCACACAGAACTGGGTCCACACATCACTTCTTAGCCTTTACAACAATTAGTCATTACGGCTCTCTGATCATATCATTAACCTGTAACATGCCATCAAACTGGCTGCACATTCAGAGAAAACTGGTTTCAGTTCAGCCACTTGTTGAAGCCTCTGGCGTCTACTGCAGCGTGTTGTGCGCTCTGCCGTGAAGGCGATTGGCTGCGGACTCCCATCTCTGCAGGGCCTGTGCGCCTCCAGCACACTGGGGCGTGCAGCTGGGATCTCAGCTGACCCTTCTCACCCTGGACTCAGTCTGTTAGACCTGCTCCCCTCAGGCAGGAGGCTCCGGCCCAGTCGCACCAGAACCTCATCATAAGAACAGTTTCTCCTCTGCTGTTGGACACATGAACAGTAACATAAGACTGGTCCCACCCCAAACACATGGCCCCATACTTCTCTGCATCTGTTCCACTTTTGCACTCATGTATATAGTAATCTGCTTAGCACTTTTCATTTTTATGTTTATTTAAGTGTTTGCCTTCATTTCCTAATGTTGGAAAGCTGCTCAACATTTGGCAATAAAACCTTTTCTGATTCTGATCTTTGCTTGTGTAGACTCAAAATGATGACACGGCTAATGTCCCTCAGAAAATGGAAACAGCTTCTCCACACATGGATGTGTAGGCCTACTTTAACAATCACACTCATTTTTGTGGTTCCCTGATTTGAATTTTCCTGCTGCATCAGCCAACCTGGCACATTCCTGGAAGCGTCTGTGATAAAGCTGGTGAACCGTGCAAAGCTGTCATCGCGCCTCTGAGTTCAATTCATGCACCTTCATGTAAGGTAAGCATCGAACCACTGCACCACGGAGCCACTAAATGACTGCAACCCCCAAAAAGGAAGCTCACATGAACCCCACGTTTATGCATCTACCATCAAATCCAACACCATCCCAAACAAGCGCAGTAACAGAGGACGTGAAGTCCTGAGCTGCTGCTCGGAAAGTTTAGGTTTCGTTTTCTGTAAAAGAAGATTTCATCTTAAGAAATAAACGTTTCGTTTGATCTAATTAAAGCTTCAGACGTTTGGATGTTGACTCACAGCGGAGGCACTTGCATGATGTCACCAGTGAAAGCTTTCAGCTTTTCCTCGACGTCCAGCCTGGTTATGTGTTCTAGAAAATGTATGAAAACATGACTCACTGAGAGACAGACGGTAAAGGAGAAACCGAAGTTTGCAGATTATCCTGCTGTGTCGATGGATCTGAAAGATCGAATTTACCAAAAGCTTTCTCCAGAGTCACGCTGCCGGTGGCATCAAGAGTGTCTGTTGCTTTTCCAAACTCTCCAACGGCAACGTATTTCTGAAAAACACACAGCATGTGTCACGTTTGTGTCACACCAAGTTCATCCACAGTTAACAAGTTACAGGAATCATTCATGCATTTGTCATCGCAGACATCTAAAGTTCACGAGGCGTTCGGGTCTGTTGAGAAGCTGTATTGTATACACAATGTCCTTATCAATAGATTTGCATGTATACTTGTACCTAAAAAAAAGTGCTTCTCTACACACGCAGAGGTTTGTGTTGTGGTTTCTAACACCTCGTTAGTACCTGTTAGATCTGCTACCATGAAAGCAGGAACAGACCAATCAGCACGTATCGACACAATGCTAGAAGTTCATGGGGGAAACAGACTTCACTGTGACACAAACTAAAGGACGCGTCGTTTTATTTGGAACATGTCAGTGTGCATCTGCTAAACCAACATGTTTGGCTTCATCCAGGTGACGACATACGGTAGAGTCAGAGCCTGGCTGTGCTCGTCAGCATGCACAATAAACAACAATCAGACACGCGCAGCAGTGCAGCTCTAACCTGCATTCATGCCTCGCACTTTTCACCAGACGTCAAGGTTTAATGCACATTTTAGTTTAGTTCAAACAGCAGTGAAGCAAACTGACCTTTGACCCAGTCAACATTGTGCTGAGCATTTTGGTGCCGTTCCCAACACCAACAACTGAAACAAAGAGAGTCCAATGATTAAAGTCCTGCTAGCGCCCCCCACAGGTTGAAGTGTTCACTGAACTCACTTTTAATTCATTCATCAAAGTTCACCAAACTCAGAATATACTGAAACATTTATATTTAGTGCTCATCTTCGTGCTTTGTTAAGTTGATAACAACCTTTATTCCCTTCTTCATGACATCATCACCTGGGACTTTGCAAGCAGCAGTGAAGCGGCTGCTTTTCCCTCAGACTGACCCAACATCACCTCAAGCTTCAAGGTTCTTTAGTATTTGTCACATGCATAGTTATACAAGTATAACACACAGTGAAATGTAGCTGACTGACTGAACAGCTTTTCTTATGCTTACGGACGAGGTGGAGGCGTGCTCTCGTCTCGCTGTGCTGCGGGGCGCAAATCAGACAACACGGCATCGTGCTGCAGGATGTTGTAGCAGCCATGCTGGTTAAGAGCCGTCTTGCTTGGGCGAGACGCTTCACCCGTTGCCTACTGGTGGTGGTCAGAGGGCCCGGTGGCGCCCGCCAGTGTCCGGCAGCCTCGCCTCTGTCAGTGCGCCCCAGGGTGGCTGTGGCTACAATGTAGCTGCCATCACCAGTGTGTGAATGTGTGGATGACTGGATGTGTAAAGCGCTTTGGGGTCCTTAGGGACTAGAAAAGCGCTGTACAAATACAGACCATTTAATTCAACCACAGTGAATTAATTTTTCCTAAAATTATGGGTGTGGCCACTTTGCCAGACGTACCAGCACAATCAGCAGGGTTGTCTGGCAGGTTCATCTCTGCTAACTGGAGTCAATGGACCGGCCTCCTGCACTTTTAGCTGCATAGGTGCTTTATAAAACACTTTAATAAAGACAAGAACTACAGTTGGGCTCATAGGTTATAAGGAAAATCGAGTCCTATGATATCATTGTTCAGCGACAGTGGTTTAACTTGCATTTGAAGGAGGCCATCGTTGATTTAAAAAGCACAAAAACAAAATACAGCTATCAGAGAGCAAATTACCAATGTAGTCCATTCTTAAAAAGATGGAAGCACGGGCCGCCCAGAAACACCTAAAGGCCCAAAAAACACTGAAGAAAATTTAAATGAATTCTTCATTTGAAGAAATAAAAATCCTGACAAAACATCGACTCAAGTCCCAAAAACAGTTGAAGAGCTCGGCCTGTCATTGTTAAAACCTACACCATGGTGCAAACCACTGGTTACACTCAAGACCAAGAAGGCCGGACTGCATCTGCCAGGAAACATTTAAAAGTCAGTTCTGGAGAAAAAAATCCCACGTTGTCAGGTGAAACTGAGATAAATTTGTACAAAAACGATGGCAAGACAAAAAGTATCCAGAAGGAACTGAAGCATTATCTGTCAAACATGCTGGAAGCAGCATTATGGGCTTGTATGGATGGCTGCCAGTGGAACTGTGCCACTTAAAGATGGTGTGACTGCTGACAAAGCAGCTCAGAGTTAGACAACCTGGGACAGCCTGTTCTACACTGCAGAAATGCAGGAAAAACACCTGATAGATCTAACGAGGTGCCCATAGACACTGAAGCTGTTTCCACTGGCACCTTGATGGAAGTGAGAGAGAAGGAAAGACAGGAGTGTGGAGGTGCTGCCTGAACATCATCTGTGATATCAGTACACCTCTCCAAGGTTGTGTTAAAAGTCCACCGGCCTCGCTCCTACACAGGTGGGTCATCTGGACCATTCCACTCTTCATAGAGGATGACGGGCCAGCACCAGGGGTACACTGCTTATGAGGAACATAGCTACATATCAAAACAATAAGAAGATCAGATTTCATGACTTTACTATATTTTATCCATAGAAAAACAGCAAGCATGTTGTCATAGAAAATGCAGGAGTCACGATGCCGCGGACTTTCCCAGGACACGCGTGGGTAGAAAAATGTGCAAAAGAAAAGAAAATGCACCTGTTACAGAAAAATGTTAAAGTCTTGAAAAAACAACTTCTAGACAAACGACAGTGTACGTCTCAGGGATTTGAGATTGTTATCAACATAAATCTATTTGATCTTAACTCTGTATAAAACGCCCCCAGACATGCATGACTGGAGCAGCCCTGGAGGTCGGGCCCTGCCGGTGCTTTACCGATGCACCCTGCCGGTGCACCCTCCAGTAAACACGGAGGGTGGGACTGACCCCCTCTCCCCCCTCCTCCCAGGGCAGGAATGACAACAGTCGCGCGTGGCCCAGCACCGGGACGTGAGCGCTAGCCTAGCCGCTTACCCAGCACCCCGCTGGCAGCGCTGTCCAGCGTCCCTCCGTGTCCCATCTTCAGGCTCTGGTTCTTCCTCTTCCGCGGGTTTGGATTTTTGACTCCCGCCTCTGAAAGATAAAGCGACACAAACGGTTTACGGTCAGCTTTCCGCAAACACCGGGCTGGACGTCCTGCTGCTGTTTGGTCCCGTTACCCTTGAGCAAAGCTTCCTTGAGTACATTTAACACGTCCGCGGAGGTCGGCCCTTGTTTTTTATATATCGCAAACAATCCGTTTAACGCCTGTAGTTGCGACAAAGAACTAGTTATCGCAGGGACGGTGTTACTGACGCTCCCGGACATGCTCGTTTCTCTTTTCTTTGGCTAATGTCCATCTTCTTCTTTTACCGTCAGTGGCAACTATGCGACCCGTTGTTGTCTTTACTGCCCCCTGCTGGTTGAGCAAACACTCCGTCTTCCTTCTGCATGAATAACATTATTAAACAACACGACGCTTAACAGCCTTCTGTTGTTGACGATCTGTTTAAGCAGTATTATAGGCAGTCTTCGCCCATCCTCACACAGATCAGGCCTGATAAAAACCAACAAACAGTTAGATAAATAAAGATTTTTTCGAAACTACGTTGACCAAAATGCTTTGCGCCAAACACTTCCTAGTTACTCTGTGCCCTGGTTTCCTTCTTCTGTCAGCTGGTCGAGCTACGACAACAATAACTGTCAGGACGACAGTTTTGGTGGAGGTCTGTGTTTTTATCTTAACCTGTAATTATTATTTTGATCGCTAGTCACGACATCCGGTTTAAACGCCTCCTTACTTTGATCATCGGTTGAAGATTTGATTGTCCCGCGCGAGCCTCTGACTCGCGTGGAGATAGCTCCTCGCGTCACTTTCATTCAAAACTGGCTGCTCAGCGTGGCTCTGCCTGTTACAAGCTACCATGTAAAATACACGTCAGTCCGCTCTAAATGCACACAGCTGTGCGGGCTGGTCGCTGCAGTGGTTACAGTTGAGTCAGTGTCGTGTGATCGTCAATTCTTTCTTACATTCAGCAAAAGCTCGGCGTTTTCGTTATTGATTAATGCGTTTATCTTTGATGCAAAGAAAATCAACAGCACATGTATAGATAGCAGCAGTAGCAACTTTTGTCTCTCCTTCTTTTCACCAGTTGGTCTGAGGACGGAAAGCTCTGCTCGTCAGATGATCAGGAGTCTGCAGAGCCTGGATGGAGGATTTCAGGCGGATATACCTCCGTCTGTGTAAGGAGGGAGGCGTGGAGCCTCAGGAGGGTGTTGTAGCTCAGCTCCAGGAGAGCAGGTCTGCTCAGGGCTCCAGACTGGACCTGAGTGGACAGAGCCTGTCTGCAGATACCTGCTCAGTGCTGGCTAAGGCCTTCCATAAGGATACTGTCTTTACTGAGGTGTCACTCAGTGACTGCATGCTCAGCGAGGAGGGTGCGTGAGGACAGTCTTTATGTAATATGGAGAATTATACAGTATGTGCAAGTGTATGGTGCTCGTTGATGTCAACGATGCAGTGAGGTGGCCCTGCCCGAGTCACTCTGCTGCGGCACGTCTATTTAACGTACTTTAGTCAGTCTGATGATTGATAAAACTATCAGAGCGAGTGTGTTAGGCTACATATCACACAGATGCTGTCAACAAAGTCCTTTGGTTCTGATCCTGAACACATCTTCACATTTACAGAGTTTTCTCTGCTTGAATTAGAAGGATAAATGCAAGCAGTCTTTTTTAAATGCAACAAACAAACAGAGAAATGGAGCACATTCATATAGATCTCTTTTCTCATTAGCACAATAAACCACATTTGCTGCTCTGGTAAATATTGTGACTCAGGATGTGTTAGTCACTGTGCTGTGTGTGACTCTCAGGTGCCAGAGTGCTCCTCAGTGGACTGTTTGACAACACGACTGTCAAAGTCCTGGATCTGAAGGTACCAGCTCCCAAATTAGACTCTCCACACACGGTGACACTAGTTTTATCTTATTGCACAATGTCTGTGTGTCCTTAGGTTGTGTTTTTATTGTTCACAGGGGAATAACCTGAGATCATCAGGAGCTGAGGTGCTGGGACAGTTGTTGGCACAAAACAAGACGCTGCGCAGGTAAGACTCATGCTTTTCCTGTCTGTGTGCCATTTCATTTCTTTCCCTTATGGAGGTTAATAGTTGTGTAGCACCGGTTTACAACTACAGATCGTAAGCTGTCTTTTAACAGCGGGAGACCTGTGAAAGCCCACAGGCTGAGTGTAGAGACACGCAGACACTTTAGTGATCACACAGAATATTTAGTAGTTGAGTTAACCACACAAAAACCGCTGTAGTCACTTCTGTTTATGGTGAGAAACACTCTGACACTTTGTATTTCACCACAAATGAGTTTCAATCAAACAACCAAGATGTGAACAAAAATATTGCATTTGTGGGAATTAAAGCGATTTTCAAACACCTGACATGAAAGTAAGAGCAGACAGCCTGTAGTGTGGGACATCATACTGAAAAGAAAACAAACCCATCAGAGAGACAGCAGAAACGTGACCCAGTCGTATCACGCATTTCTGATCATTGCAGGAACCTGTCAGCACATAGTGTGAGCACTGAAGAGTGTCCCTAATTAACTGGCAGTGTTTGGTTTTTGCAGGCTGGTGCTGGAGTGGAATGCGTTGGGCGTGTGGGACGAAGCTTTCTCGCTCTTCTGCAGCGGTTTAGTTTCCAACTGCGCGCTGACGCAGCTGGACCTGCGCAACAATCAAATCAACCACCATGGAGCGTCGGCGCTCGCTCTGGCACTCAAACGCAACAGCACACTGGAAGTTCTAGGTGACTCTAACTGGTTAACGTCATGTACCGTGTTGTTCGGTAGAGAACAGCTTTTAAGAGCAGCCTCCGTCGTATGGCAGCATCATAAGTTTAGGTTGTAGAGGCTGCTGTTGTCATCAGCACATGGTCCATGCTAACTCCTCTTACCTCTCTCAGATCTGAGGTGGAACAATATTGGTCTGCTGGGAGGCAGGTCCATGCTGGAGGCACTTCAGAACAACAAGAGCATAGTGCAGCTGGAGATGGCTGGGAACAACATTCCCAGTGACACGCTGAAAGCTCTCGGTAAGTCCTACCTGAGGTCGTAACGCTAGCAGTATGGCTTCGTTAGCGTTACTATAACATGGTCACGCTGAGAGCCATCTTTACCTTTCAGAGCAGGCCACAGGGCACAACTCAGACAGGCGGTCCACCCTGAGGGAGAGTCGCAGCCGCACACAGGTCCTCAGCAAGGAGATTCAAACACTGAAGGAGGAGAAGGGCCGGCAGGTAACCTCGCATTCCCGAACTGCAGACACCACAGGTCAGCCATTCACCTCCAAGAAACATTTCTCCCAGAGAAGCGATCAGAAGTCTACAACCTGTCTGAATACGGGACTTCTGATCCTCCCAGCACTTGCACCACCAGTAGGAAATCCCAGTGCATGCACTCTTGTAGCTATAGCCCACTGTGGTTACAGATCCACAGATCCACAGACCACAGGATGGATTCTGTAAAGGTTTATTTTCTGTGTAGTGATGCACCTTTATTTACTTTTCCAAAGAGACAAATGCAAACAGATCAATGTCAAAAAGCAATATGCACTCGAGAGGTGAGTGCAGCTGTTTCTCATCACGTAGTGGACACACAGCCTAGTTCCAGCTCAGTGTCCATACCAAAGTGAATCCCATAAATAGCCAAGACACACATATCGGTACAAATCAGGTTAACGTTTGGACTAAGCTGATAACGATGGAGCGAGGGTTGAGGGAGTCTGATATCTTCACGGTTGTCTACACAAATTTGTAACGTGTAGTCAGATATTTC
Source organism: Maylandia zebra (assembly GCF_041146795.1). Lineage (NCBI taxonomy): Eukaryota > Metazoa > Chordata > Actinopteri > Cichliformes > Cichlidae > Maylandia > Maylandia zebra. Next base: position 1,754,018 of record NC_135174.1, on the reverse strand, counting down.
TGTGAGTCATAATGAACCACAGTAATGTCCAGATAACCTACTCAGATTAAATACAGTTTTTTTTATTTCTAACTTTTGTTTCAGTTCCTGAGCCTGATGGAGACCATAGACAGGCAGAGGGACGAGATGGGGCGCTCCAGTAGGTGAGCGGTGACTCTGTGGCCATTGGCCAATAGCCTGGAAGATGGTGTGTGGGGACACCTGCATCCTCTTATGATTCTGTGACTTTCTCTCTTTCATCAGGTCAACCTCCAGTCAGATCGGCCAACTCCAGGAAGCTCTGAACGAGAGAAAGTCCGCTGTCAACTCTCTCACCGCAAAGTAATCGTTTCCTCCTCCATCAGTCCTCGTCCAGCAAACAGCTGTGTGAGAAGACAGCTGCTCGTATATATGTGGCTGCTGCAGTCATACAAGAAGAAAGCACGAGGATCACTTTATATCAGGAGACTTGGCACTCAAAAAAATGCTGAAATCCACGGAGAGTTCTAAGCCCCTCCCCCAGTTAGCCAGTCGTGTCGTGCTGCCGCGTGTGAACAATAGGTTGTAATGCTGTCAAACTGTACGTGTGCCCAGCAGGTGTGGAGTAACGTGTCACAGGAAAGCTCTTTGTTACAGAGTCACAGAACGTTGTTTGTTTTTGACGTGTGGGTTTGAGTCCCACTGAGCACTGAAGTGATCGTTGTCCAAATAACTGCCTGGATTTCGTTTACAATCTAGCAGAAACGCAGGGTTCTGACTTACTTCAAGGTCACAGCTTTCAAATGCTGTGGATACATCTGGAAAAACACAGCACATGCAAAAATGCCCCCAGACATCTTGCAACTGAAGGATTTTTGCATGAAGCCACGGCCAAAAAAGTCAGCAAGCTGAGGAGAGCGGTGGACAGTTATGCAAAAGGCAGAGGAGTTATTTCTGCCAGCAGAGAACAAGAGAAACAAGAGGGAGTCCAGCCCTCCTCTCCTTCTAACCAACACCTTTATTATGAG